>NC_087064.1:73599154-73778041 GCF_963678635.1 Symsagittifera roscoffensis | reverse complement strand
CCTTTTACCGAAACGGCTCACCTATTGCAGATTGTCCTGCACCAACGCCTGATGACAAACGAAAAAACTATAACACATTGGAAGCTCTATACTTTGTTTTTCTTAATAGTCATGGAGTCAGTTTGACTAATTATCACAATCATTATTTTATGGATTTTGATCTCACATCTACTCAGGAGGCTTCACATGACTTTAGTCATCCTCAATTGACCAATTGCACGATTTCAGTGGAGCTTCAATTTGACGCTCCACTTGCTGAAAACATTGAGTTACTTATCATGGGAGAGCGCGCATCAACAGTATACGTCCATTCTGACAGAAAAATTGTCAAAAAACTCTCATGACCTAGAAGTGAGAAAGAGAGATAGAGAGAGAAAAATCAGAAAATTGGACAACTTTCAGATATATGAGCATAAAAATCGATGCAAATTTTTACAGTATCGATTTGAAGTATTGGACCAGCTAATTGTCCATTGACGTAGAGAAAAGACAAAACATTTTTAATTGTGAACGCAACAAACTCAGATCAACCTGGCACTCATTGTTCACTTTTAGCTCGAGCTGATGGACAAGTTTACTTTGCTGATCCCCTTGGTCAAAAACTAACAACGTATCCGAACGAAAACAAATATACGAGACCTTCATGAGTTTACATGACGGTGAAACAAATCAAATACTGATGAACAGACCTATTTAATCAAAAAACTCAGTTTTATGTGGACTTCAAGGTAATTACGTTGCCCATTTGATAATAACATCTAGATTTCCAATAGGATTTAAAGTAAGTGACACTGATATGATGGGTTTTGCTACGCAAATGATGTTCTAAATTATTAAAGCAATGTTCTGTATAATTGATATTTTGATTTTGTTTTCGCCCAAAGTTGTTTTTGAAACCTAATTTCGAAGATTCTAGGAAACTTAAAAAACATGAGAAAACAAAAATGAAAAAAAAAATCCGGAAAAACAAAAACATGGTTTTAAAAACTAAACTTCTTGAATCAGTGACTAAATCAGTTTGAGTTTGAACTGTTCTTGTCTGGGCAGTCTCTTGCGAACAGTTCCAGAAGATGAACCACCAATATATAGATTGTTGGATGAGTTGTAGAATCCGAATTTGTTTTTGAAACCTAATTTTGAAGATTCTAGAATACTTGAAAAAACATGAGAAAATGAAAATGAAAAAAAAAATCTTGAAAACAAAAACATGGTTTTAAAAAATAAATTTCTTTTCCATTAATAATTTTACAAACAATGGATTTGAGTCTGTTTCTAATCGTCATATCCACTCAAAAAACATCAATAATCTAAAAAAATTCGGCTGCATGCTCGCCATTCACAATATGAGTGAAGCAATCAATTGTTATAGTAATTAAATCAGTTTGAGTTTCAATAATAACCCCCAGGGTTGTGTAAAAGATTTCTTTCTCTGATGTAAGCCGCCATGAAAGATAATGCAATAAAACTGATTACCTTGTAGCCCGAGGTGAAACACCAATCCCCCATACTTTTCGCGTTAGTGGATAAAGTTGATATCGCACAATTATTTTAAGTACTAAAAAATTAAAAGATCTCAAGCTTGCTCATTCTTTTCGATCTCATTCTCCGACTCTGCACTTCAATTTAACGAACTTTTTCTGAGTCTTAACTATTTTGAAATGTATACACTGATTCAGATAATTTCAACTTGTGGTTGTGAAAGAACAATCTTTTACCAGACCCATTTAGCAGAATCAGTTGCATTATTTCAACAAACCAGAAATATTCGGCCTGCTCAACGCAGCCAAGTCAACGATCTGTCAGCGCCTCGTCCTACACGAGCAGAAGAAGACGAGTGGCAAACTGTTAACCACATGATGCTGTCAAAGCAAAACCGTGACATTGACGATAGGAACCGAAGAAATTACACCGCAAAAACGAAAACAGGAGCAAACAACACCAGCACCGACAAGGAGAGTGTCTAGTCTGTCAGCGAGTCCGATTAATTTTTCGAAAAAACGGCCCTTTTGCTCCTGATGTCATCTTGGATACGCCTCCAGTTAACATCAGCTGTGCACCGAAGAAGAGGAAGGTTGAACAGAAGAAAAACTCATTAGGAAAGGAAAGCTGTTTCAAAAAATTTTGGTATCTCTAATTTACTCGTTTCGTATATGTCTGTGCCTGTAACCTAACTGACGTTCTTTTACAACTGATTGCGCTTTAATTGATAATAGTTTGAGTCCTATGTTTACTTTAATAAGCATCGAAACAAACTAAAAACGGTTAAATAATGAATATTTTAAGCTAATTTTCATCATAAGAACTACATAACAAGTGACTAGACCCACTCGATCTGATTTAGAAATTCTGAATTAAGGGTCAATTTTTGTACAAATTCAATTTCTTCAATTTCGCCCGGAATGAATAAATAACTGGTCCAATTGATTGACCAGCCATAGGCGACAAATGATGACCCCGTTAACTGAAACCCTGAGTCTTCTACTTTAGAAGTCAAGCTATTTTGAATGCGTTATAACTCAAGGATAAAAAAGTAAAAAATGAAAATGACTAAATTTTCAAATTTTTTTTTGAATCATCTTATTTACTATTTAGCAACTAGTTATATCGTAGGAAAAGCGCTGCAAAACTCAAGCAAAATGGTTTGACTCGATTGAAAGCTAGTAAAATCAATTTTTGAAAAATGCTGGAGAACGATTGCAAAGCCAGGAAAGTTCATACATTCACAGACGTTCTGGAATGGTGACACCCGAACATGATGTCGGAGAAAGCGAAAAAACGGAAAAAAACCAATAATATGCGATAAATGCGGCGTGCAGATAACGTGTAAAGAATCTACAGAAAACATCTGCTTAGAGAACATGAAATTGGAGCTACAAAAAGATTCCTCGCACTATTTGCAGCGAGTGTCGAGAGCATTTCGAAACAAATACTGGAGCAGGCGCGAGAACACATTGCCACGGAACATTTAATCGAGAGAGAAAAGCATTGTGTGTTCTAGAACACTCTTTTCCCTTCCTGACATGCTCACCAAACGCATATGCAACAGATGCATCAACAGTGTGCTTCTGTAGCTGAGAACCTACACTTTGAAAAAGTTCTTTAAAAATTTAATCGAGAGAGAAAAGCATTGTGTGTTCTGTAACACTCTTTTCCCTTCCTGACATGCTCACCAAACGCATATGCAACAGATGCATGGGCTGCCAGCGTGCGGGCCTAAAGTCAGCAATAATATCGAAGGCGGGATCTCTGCGACACTTCAACAGAGAGCTTTTGGCGGAAAGCTGAAAAGGTTTGAACTTGAAATGAAAAAAGGAGAGGTAGACATGCTTAGTCTAATAACAAATAAGAAGGAAGAAGTTGACCAGCTGATTTCTGATCATGTTCAGTTCGGACCTCGGCGAAATTGGGAAATGGGGCTTGTGAAGTTTCTGGAGGAAGACGATCAGTCCCATAAGACTATACTCTTTGTAAACACAGCCATGTACAGTTTGTACTTCGGAGGGGTAACCGACGAAACCATTAGCTAAATGATTGACCATATGGTTAACACAATTACAATGTTTGCTTATCACGGGAGCGGATGGGTGATAGATGAAATCGGCAGAGTTAACATTTGTTTGGCAAAATTTTCCCCAATCAGAGCAGGGTCGTATATCCCGCTGCCGCCGAGTTTGAAGTAGCAACAGAGAAATTTGGTAAATGACCACAGCACATCAGATTATAACTGCTTTCTGTATTGCTAATACGCAGCATATCATGCTCAAACCGAAAAGTCGCCACTATACGAGCCGGAGCAAAGATGGCGGAAAAAGGCACAGATCAGCACATACCATCAAAAACTACAACCAAATCTGATGGAGATCAACGGTGACCTACCAGACGCCTATCATCTTGCTTGACATTAAGCAGTTTGAGCTGCTCAATAAAGTACGAATCAACGTTTTCCGGTAAGATAATTAAGCAAACTCATATACGTTGTCCACAATGCTTTAAACGAGATTAAGTAGAATCCGGTAAAATAACTAGCTTTTTGATAACCTAAATTATTGGTTCAGATATGAGGAAACAAGCTAGCACCCGTTGACGTGTCTAAAAAAAACAACTGTAACTTTGCGGTAGACTTTCTGTAATTGGTAAACAGTGCCGACAACTACCACTACTTCCTCGTCGAAGACCTCTGTAAGATGGTGATGTTTGTGCAAAAACAGCCATTCAGCGAACAAAACGAAGCCAGTATAAAAAGTTTATATATTTGCACGTCAAGCAAAATCATGAAAAATCATCAAGAAATGTGTTATAATACGGAAGGACTAACTAAAAAGATGCCAAAACCCAAAAAAACGAAAAAAATTTTCAAGAATTTAATGGCAAGGTGCTTTGCCCCGCGCGTGATCTACTTCAATCTGGAGTCAATAATTGTCTCTTACCGGGAATTAATCGTCAATAACGTCAATAATCCAGCTACTTCGCATACCCAAACAATGGAAATTCATCAGCAATGCAGCTGTGGACTAGTTGTAGTTGAGCATGGCACCTAAACTCCAATCAAGTACGAAATGTGTAGAGTGCCAGACGCTATGAAGAAGTTGATAAGATCATTTGAATCATTAGCGAAGGAGATCTACAATGATAAACGTATAGACTTCACCTTTGTAGGACAACCCAAATTTCCGAGAGAAACGGCAGACACTTGTTGGATTTGTGAGGAACAGTTCGCTGAAGACTCCGTGATGTTATTCGACCACTGCCACGTTACTAACAAATTTCTAGTTTGGACGCATCAGGACTGTAATGTAGGAAGGAGAACGCCTAACTTCACTCCGGTAATAGCTCACAATTTGTCTAACTACGACAATCATGCTATTGTAAAAGCCCTTACCAATGCAAACATGAAAAACCAGTATTCAGTAGTCCCCTCCACTGACAAAAAACATATCCTGCTGACTATGTCGGTTTGGATAGAAGAAATTGAGGACAAACACGGGAAAAAGGCAAATTTATGAGAATCTTCGATTCATAGACTCATACAAGTTTATGCTCTCTTCATTGAATCAACTAAATGAAAATCTGCCATCAGACGGATTGCAGCTGATGAAAACACAATATGCATCAATGGGTTACACACAAAAGAAAATAGATCTCCTTCAACAAAAGGGCTAATACCCGTATTCATACGTGAACAGCTTCGAAAAATTTGAAGAAACGGAATTGCCAGCAAAAAGATTGTGAATAAACAGTTCACAAGGGGCAGAAGTCAGCGTTGACAAAATGGAATACAACCATGCAATCTGAGTGTTTCACCAGCTACGATGCAACGATGTAGGAGAACACCATGACACTTGCTTAGCCTCAGACTTTCTCATTTTAGCATGTGTATTTGAGGAGTCAAAATCTGTTTGTCACGAGACGTATGGACTGGACTGCTCCTTTCCTACACCGCCAGCAATCTTGCAGGCGACGCGTTCTTAAAAAAGTGCAGGGCGGATTCGAGACTAATAACAGAGCGCAAGAACTTGGATATAACCCAAAAGTTGATCCGCGGTGGCAAATCATCTGTATATCCCAAGAAGTATTGGAAAGCGAATAACAAGTACACAAGCTCATTTGATCCCAATGAAGAATCAAGCTGCATAAATAACATTGATGCGAATAACTTTTACTGGAAAATCATAGAGATTTATCCACTACCACTTAACGATTTTGTCCTAGTTGAAAAAACTTTGCCTCAAATACTGATGACTATCCAGGATTCTCAATTGGGATACATTGTTGAATGCGATCTCGAAATACCTGAAGATTTGCATGGATACTTTCAAGATTTTCCCATCCCGCCTACGAAGAAAGTAGTTACAATGGATATGCTCAGCAGGGATCAAATCGAAATGCTTGCCCGATTGAATATTAAGTTCCTTCCCAAAGTAACAAAGCTGATGCAGACTCTTAACCTGAAATACAAGTTCTCCGCTACTTGACCCTCATTTTATATGTTCAACTTGGCATAGAAGTCAAACAAGTTCATCGAGTGCTACCATTTAAGCAAGCAAAGTGGTTGGCTCCTTTGTTCAGCTGAATACCGATTTCAGAAGAAACTCAGTAAACAATTTCCAGCAGGTTTTCCACAAAAATCAAATAAATTCTGCATTCGGAGAAACTATGGAGTCTATGCTGAAAAGGAAGGGTTTTGAAATTGTAGCAACCGAAGTGAAGCATCTAGAGAAAACATCTAAGACTAATATGAAATCGTTCAAAATAATCGATGCTCAAATTGCCACGATATTATTAGAAGTAACAAGCGTGAAGTGGACTAAGCTTACCTTGGTGGGGGCAGTATATTTAGACCTCGCAAAAAAGTATATGTTTGAGTTTCATTAGACAAAAATGAAACCATACCTAGAATTATAAATATTATACAGCGATACCGATGGCTTCATATATGCCCTGAAAATTAAAGACGTCTATGAAGAGTTCATTTTTTTTCAACAAGACTTCGACTTTTTCAACTACCCCTCAGAGCACCTGCTGTATAGTGGAGAAAACAAAAAAGTTGTGTTGAAAATGAAAGACGAGATGGGAGGGAAAATTGTGGAGAAATTTATAGCCCTGAAGCCAAAACTCTACTCCATACTGGACAGGGGTGAAATGATTGCTTATTGAGTAAAATATTTTCTTGTCCAGTTCCCGTTTTTTTTAAAGATTTAATTTTGTGAAGCTCTCAAAAAAAACACCCGATTACTTTTCTTACCCAATATAATACGTGGACAAAGTTGAGTTGATTGTTTTTTAAATAGATCAATTTCTTGTCTATTTCCCGCTCTTTAGATTTGTTTTATGAAGCTCTCGCAAGAAAGAAACACCCGAATACTGTCATTACCCACTATTAATAATTGCTGTCTTGCTTAGATCTGAATCAAAAGTTTCGGAAAAAGGAATTACAAAGTTCGCGCAAAAAAAACTACTTCATGCCTGGTTCAAAGATTGCCTGTTCAATAAAAAGACGCTGCGTCTGAACAATTATATAAAAAAAATTGACAAAAAAACATGAAATACAGATTGTTACAACTAACAAAATTGCACTCTCACCTTTCGATAGGAATCCTTCCCTTCTCTTCGATGCAATCTCAACTCTTCCTTTCGGTCATTGCAAGATTTCGGAAGATAATGTCTTCTTTGAGATTATAGAGTACAGTTTAAAGGAAACTGAAAGTGAATTAAGCACTCAATTTTCCTTTTCGTCAATTGAGAAAAGCATAACGGATCTAGGCTGTAACCAGCTTTAGTACAGTCCCAAAGAATTGAGAGCATGTACGTCAAGTGACTTCGAGGACAGCGCATACCCAAAGAACTCTTTTATAAAATCTGAAGCTACTGAAACGAGAACAGTTGAAGAAAGTGACTCTAGTGATATGAATTCGTCCCCGGAAATAGTGTGCAAACGAAGAAAACTTCCAACTCCAAAGACTGATCACCATTGCTAAACTGTTTGGCTACTTTTGAATTAAGCTTGTTCGCATTTTACAAAATAATTTATCTGCAAAAAAACTTCTTTGCATATTGTTGTTTTTGAAGCTCTTCTTTGCTGTTTTTTGGAAAGCTGTTAGTTTTCAATAATTGATAAAAAAAAGTGAACTGAAAAATAAGCAAAATCAAGGCTAGTCTCGATCCTCAGTACTTGGCATTCCAGCTCTTCTTTGTTGTTTTTGAAAGGCTGTTAGTTTTCATTAATTGTTAAAAAAAGTGAATTGAAAAATAAGCAAAACCAGGTCTAGCTCTTCAGTACTTGTCATTTCTGCTCTTCTTTGTTGCTTTCGAAAGGTTGTTAGTTTTCAGTAACAGATAAAATTGTGAATTGAGAAATAAGCAAAACCAAGGCTAGTCTAGCTCTTCAGTACTTGTCATTTCAACTCTTCTTTGTTGTTTTTGCAAGGCTGTTAGTTTTGCAGTATTGATTTTAAAAAAGAATTGGAAAATAAGCAAAATCAAGGCTAGTCTAGCTCTTCAGTACTTGGCATTCCAGCTCTTCTTTGTTGTTTTCAAAAGGATGTTAGTTTTTAATAATTGTTTTAAAAAAGTGAACTGAAAAAAAACTAAATCAAGGCTAGTCTAGCACTTCAGTACTTGGCATTGAAGCTCTTCGTTATTGTTTTTGAAAGGCTGTTAGTTTTCAATAATTGATAACAAAAGTGATTTTTTTTCAACATGGAGTAAAAAGTACGGTATTTCATGTCTAGCAACGTGAAAATAATTCCACTCCTCCAACTAATATTCACGATGTGGGAGCTGGACTAAATTGCCGATTACGATTTATTAGGTAACACATTATGCGTAAATTACCACCGGTTTGCCAAATTGAAAATTATCCAGCCCACAAACCAAAATAAATGTAGCTTTCTAAAGTTGAGCTCGAGAGGTCAATAATTACAGATGGAACAAAAAACTCTTCTCAAAACAAAAAAAGCTTTTAATTTATTCGTGATTAGTCTTTTTACTCTATTTTTTTTCTCAACTAAAACTATAGCATCAAAAAAAGAAATTTCCCATTTTCTAAAAGAGTGATCTATAAATTGTCAGGTCAAACAATCGCAATGACTAATTGAAACAAAACTGAAAAAAAACGAAGTAGAACAAAATCTGTCGCAACGACAGAGAACAAAAAAAATCGAAAACATAATTCGCCAAAAAATTGTATTTCAAAAAATTTTCTGCCTATTAAAAAATAAAATATTTTCAGGTGTTTTTAAAGTATCGAATGCATTTGAAAATGCTAGCATGCTTTCGGAACGTTTAAAAATAAACACAATTTGTGAAAATATAGCAGAGTCTCCATAATGGATGCTGAGTACTTTTAACACTTAGTTCTCTTCAAATGTTTTTTCCTGAACACCGTTGGTTGACAAGAACTCGAATTAAAAAAAGCTACACCTTTTTTGGTTGTTGAAACTTCATGATCCCTTATGATCATTTAAAAAAAGCTTTTGTGTAGTGAAGCTCTAAGACATGCTAAAACGACTCAATTAACTCGTGTGTTCTGTTCAAAATCCCTTATGATCACTAAAATAACCTATCTAACTCATGTGATAAGTTCAAAATCCATTATGATCACTAAAATAACCCATCTAACTCATGTGATATGTTCAAAATCCAACATGATCACTAGAGTAATCCATCTAACTCATGTGAAAAAATAGCAGAGTCTCCATAAAAGATTCTGAGTAATTGCAACAATTTGTTCTCTTTAAATTATTTTCTAGGAACACCGTTGGTTGACAGGAACTCGAATTAAAAAAAAGCTAAATCTTTCTTTGGTAGTTAAAATTTCATGATAACTTGTGATCATAAAAAGCATTATGCTTTTGTGTAGTGAAGCTCTAAGACAAGCCTAAATGACTCAATTATCTCATGTGAACCGTTCAAAATCCATTATGATCACTAAATTAACCCATCTAACTCATGTGATATGTTCAAAATCCATTATGATCACTAAAAAAACCCATCTAACTCATGTGATATGTTCAAAATCCAACATGATCACTAAAGTAATCCATCTAACTCATGTGAAAAAATAGCAGAGTCTCCATAAAAGATTCTGAGTAATTGCAACAATTTGTTCTCTTTAAATTATTTGAAGTAGCAACAGAGAAATTTGGTAAATGACCACAACACATCAGATTATAACTGCTTTCTGTATTGCCGCCGAGTTTGAAGTAGCAACAGAGAAATTTGGTAAATGACCACAACACATCAGATTATAACTGCTTTCTGTATTGCTAATACGCAGCATATCATGCTCAAACCGAAAAGTCGCCACTATACGAGCCGGAGCAAAGATGGCGGAAAAAGGCACAGATCAGCACATACCATCAAAAACTACAACCAAATCTGATGGAGATCAACGGTGACCTACCAGACGCCTATGATCTTGCTTGACATTAAGCAGTTTGAGCTGCTCAATAAAGTACGAATCAACGTTTTCCGGTAAGATTATTAAGCAAACTCATATACGTTGTCCACAATGCTTTAAACGAGATTAAGTAGAATCCGGTAAAATAACTAGCTTTTTGATAACCTAAATTATTGGTTCAGATATGAGGAAACAAGCTAGCACCCGTTGACGTGTCTAAAAAAAACAACTGTAACTTTGCGGTAGACTTTCTGTAATTGGTAAACAGTGCCGACAACTACCACTACTTCCTCGTCGAAGACCTCTGTAAGATGGTGATGTTTGTGCAAAAACAGCCATTCAGCGAACAAAACGAAGCCAGTAGAAAAAGTTTATATATTTGCACGTCAAGCAAAATCATGAAAAATCATCAAGAAATGTGTTATAATACGGAAGGACTAACTAAAAAGATGCCAAAACCCAAAAAAACGAAAAAAAATTTCAAGAATTTAATGGCAAGGTGCTTTGCCCCGCGCGTGATCTACTTCAATCTGGAGTCAATAATTGTCTCTTACCGGGAATTAATCGTCAATAACGTCAATAATCCAGCTACTTCGCATACCCAAACAATGGAAATTCATCAGCAATGCAGCTGTGGACTAGTTGTAGTTGAGCATGGCACCTAAATTCCAATCAAGTACGAAATGTGTAGAGTGCCAGACGCTATGAAGAAGTTGATAAGATCATTTGAATCATTAGCGAAGGAGATCTACAATGATAAACGTATAGACTTCACCTTTGTAGGACAACCCAAATTTCCGAGAGAAACGGCAGACACTTGTTGGATTTGTGAGGAACAGTTCGCTGAAGACTCCGTGATGTTATTCGACCACTGCCACGTTACTAACAAATTTCTAGTTTGGACGCATCAGGACTGTAATGTAGGAAGGAGAACGCCTAACTTCACTCCGGTAATAGCTCACAATTTGTCTAACTACGACAATCATGCTATTGTAAAAGCCCTTACCAATGCAAACATGAAAAACCAGTATTCAGTAGTCCCCTCCACTGACAAAAAACATATCCTGCTGACTATGTCGGTTTGGATAGAAGAAATTGAGGACAAACACGGGAAAAAGGCAAATTTATGAGAATCTTCGATTCATAGACTCATACAAGTTTATGCTCTCTTCATTGAATCAACTAAATGAAAATCTGCCATCAGACGGATTGCAGCTGATGAAAACACAATATGCATCAATGGGTTACACACAAAAGAAAATAGATCTCCTTCAACAAAAGGGCTAATACCCGTATTCATACGTGAACAGCTTCGAAAAATTTGAAGAAACGGAATTGCCAGCAAAAAGATTGTGAATAAACAGTTCACAAGGGGCAGAAGTCAGCGTTGACAAAATGGAATACAACCATGCAATCTGAGTGTTTCACCAGCTACGATGCAACGATGTAGGAGAACACCATGACACTTGCTTAGCCTCAGACTTTCTCATTTTAGCATGTGTATTTGAGGAGTCAAAATCTGTTTGTCACGAGACGTATGGACTGGACTGCTCCTTTCCTACACCGCCAGCAATCTTGCAGGCGACGCGTTCTTAAAAAAGTGCAGGGCGGATTCGAGACTAATAACAGAGCGCAAGAACTTGGATATAACCCAAAAGTTGATCCGCGGTGGCAAATCATCTGTATATCCCAAGAAGTATTGGAAAGCGAATAACAAGTACACAAGCTCATTTGATCCCAATGAAGAATCAAGCTGCATAAATAACATTGATGCGAATAACTTTTACTGGAAAATCATAGAGATTTATCCACTACCACTTAACGATTTTGTCCTAGTTGAAAAAACTTTGCCTCAAATACTGATGACTATCCAGGATTCTCAATTGGGATACATTGTTGAATGCGATCTCGAAATACCTGAAGATTTGCATGGATACTTTCAAGATTTTCCCATCCCGCCTACGAAGAAAGTAGTTACAATGGATATGCTCAGCAGGGATCAAATCGAAATGCTTGCCCGACTGAATATTAAGTTCCTTCCCAAAGTAACAAAGCTGATGCAGACTCTTAACCTGAAATACAAGTTCTCCGCTACTTGACCCTCATTTTATATGTTCAACTTGGCATAGAAGTCAAACAAGTTCATCGAGTGCTACCATTTAAGCAAGCAAAGTGGTTGGCTCCTTTGTTCAGCTGAATACCGATTTCAGAAGAAACTCAGTAAACAATTTCCAGCAGGTTTTCCACAAAAATCAAATAAATTCTGCATTCGGAGAAACTATGGAGTCTATGCTGAAAAGGAAGGGTTTTGAAATTGTAGCAACCGAAGTGAAGCATCTAGAGAAAACATCTAAGACTAATATGAAATCGTTCAAAATAATCGATGCTCAAATTGCCACGATATTATTAGAAGTAACAAGCGTGAAGTGGACTAAGCTTACCTTGGTGGGGGCAGTATATTTAGACCTCGCAAAAAAGTATATGTTTGAGTTTCATTACACAAAAATTAAACCAAACCTAGAATTATAAATATTATACAGCGATACCGATGGCTTCATATATGCCCTGAAAATTAAAGACGTCTATGAAGAGTTCATTTTTTTTCAACAAGAATTCGACTTTTTCAACTACCCCTCAGAGCACCTGCTGTATAGTGGAGAAAACAAAAAAGTTGTGTTGAAAATGAAAGACGAGATGGGAGGGAAAATTGTGGAGAAATTTATAGCCCTGAAGCCAAAACTCTACTCCATACTGGACAGGGGTGAAATGATTGCTTATTGAGTAAAATATTTTCTTGTCCAGTTCCCGTTTTTTTTAAAGATTTAATTTTGTGAAGCTCTCAAAAAAAACACCCGATTACTTTTCTTACCCAATATAATACGTGGACAAAGTTGAGTTGATTGTTTTTTAAATAGATCAATTTCTTGTCTATTTCCCGCTCTTTAGATTTGTTTTATGAAGCTCTCGCAAGAAAGAAACACCCGAATACTGTCATTACCCACTATTAATAATTGCTGTCTTGCTTAGATCTGAATCAAAAGTTTCGGAAAAAGGAATTACAAAGTTCGCGCAAAAAAAACTACTTCATGCCTGGTTCAAAGATTGCCTGTTCAATAAAAAGACGCTGCGTCTGAACAATTATATAAAAAAAATTGACAAAAAAATATGAAATACAGATTGTTACAACTAACAAAATTGCACTCTCACCTTTCGATAGGAATCCTTCCCTTCTCTTCGATGCAATCTCAACTCTTCCTTTCGGTCATTGCAAGATTTCGGAAGATAATGTCTTCTTTGAGATTATAGAGTACAGTTTAAAGGAAACTGAAAGTGAATTAAGCACTCAATTTTCCTTTTCGTCAATTGAGAAAAGCATAACGGATCTAGGCTTTAACCAGCTTTAGTACAGTCCCAAAGAATTGAGAGCATGTACGTCAAGTGACTTCGAGGACAGCGCATACCCAAAGAACTCTTTTATAAAATCTGAAGCTACTGAAACGAGAACAGTTGAAGAAAGTGACTCTAGTGATATGAATTCGTCCCCGGAAATAGTGTGCAAACGAAGAAAACTTCCAACTCCAAAGACTGATCACCATTGCTAAACTGTTTGGCTACTTTTGAATTAAGCTTGTTCGCATTTTACAAAATAATTTATCTGCAAAAAAACTTCTTTGCATATTGTTGTTTTTGAAGCACTTCTTTGCTGTTTTTTGGAAAGCTGTTAGTTTTCAATAATTGATAAAAAAAAGTGAACTGAAAAATAAGCAAAATCAAGGCTAGTCTCGATCCTCAGTACTTGGCATTCCAGCTCTTCTTTGTTGTTTTTGAAAGGCTGTTAGTTTTCATTAATTGTTAAAAAAAGTGAATTGAAAAATAAGCAAAACCAGGTCTAGCTCTTCAGTACTTGTCATTTCTGCTCTTCTTTGTTGCTTTCGAAAGGTTGTTAGTTTTCAGTAACAGATAAAATTGTGAATTGAGAAATAAGCAAAACCAAGGCTAGTCTAGCTCTTCAGTACTTGTCATTTCAACTCTTCTTTGTTGTTTTTGCAAGGCTGTTAGTTTTGCAGTATTGATTTTAAAAAAGAATTGGAAAATAAGCAAAATCAAGGCTAGTCTAGCTCTTCAGTACTTGGCATTCCAGCTCTTCTTTGTTGTTTTCAAAAGGCTGTTAGTTTTTAATAATTGTTTTAAAAAAGTGAACTGAAAAAAAAACTAAATCAAGGCTAGTCTAGCACTTCAGTACTTGGCATTGAAGCTCTTCGTTATTGTTTTTGAAAGGCTGTTAGTTTTCAATAATTGATAACAAAAGTGATTTTTTTTCAACATGGAGTAAAAAGTACGGTATTTCATGTCTAGCAACGTGAAAATAATTCCACTCCTCCAACTAATATTCACGATGTGGGAGCTGGACTAAATTGCCGATTACGATTTATTAGGTAACACATTATGCGTAAATTACCACCGGTTTGCCAAATTGAAAATTATCCAGCCCACAAACCAAAATAAATGTAGCTTTCTAAAGTTGAGCTCGAGAGGTCAATAATTACAGATGGAACAAAAAACTCTTCTCAAAACAAAAAAAGCTTTTAATTTATTCGTGATTAGTCTTTTTACTCTATTTTTTTTCTCAACTAAAACTATAGCATCAAAAAAAGAAATTTCCCATTTTCTAAAAGAGTGATCTATAAATTGTCAGGTCAAACAATCGCAATGACTAATTGAAACAAAACTGAAAAAAAACGAAGTAGAACAAAATCTGTCGCAACGACAGAGAACAAAAAAAATCGAAAACATAATTCGCCAAAAAATTGTATTTCAAAAAATTTTCTGCCTATTAAAAAATAAAATATTTTCAGGTGTTTTTAAAGTATCGAATGCATTTGAAAATGCTAGCATGCTTTCGGAACGTTTAAAAATAAACACAATTTGTGAAAATATAGCAGAGTCTCCATAATGGATGCTGAGTACTTTTAACACTTAGTTCTCTTCAAATGTTTTTTCGTGAACACCGTTGGTTGACAAGAACTCGAATTAAAAAAAGCTACACCTTTTTTGGTTGTTGAAACTTCATGATCCCTTATGATCATTAAAAAAAAGCTTTTGTGTAGTGAAGCTCTAAGTCATGCTAAAACGACTCAATTAACTCGTGTGTTCTGTTCAAAATCCCTTATGATCACTAAAATAACCCATCTAACTCATGTGATAAGTTCAAAATCCATTATGATCACTAAAATAACCCATCTAACTCATGTGATATGTTCAAAATCCAACATGATCACTAGAGTAATCCATCTAACTCATGTGAAAAAATAGCAGAGTCTCCATAAAAGATTCTGAGTAATTGCAACAATTTGTTCTCTTTAAATTATTTTCTAGGAACACCGTTGGTTGACAGGAACTCGAATTAAAAAAAAGCTAAATCTTTCTTTGGTAGTTAAAATTTCATGATAACTTGTGATCATAAAAAGCATTATGCTTTTGTGTAGTGAAGCTCTAAGACAAGCCTAAATGACTCAATTATCTCATGTGAACCGTTCAAAACCCATTATGATCACTAAATTAACCCATCTAACTCATGTGATATGTTCAAAATCCATTATGATCACTAAAAAAACCCATCTAACTCATGTGCTATGTTCAAAATCCAACATGATCACTAAAGTAATCCATCTAACTCATGTGAAAAAATAGCAGAGTCTCCATAAAAGATTCTGAGTAATTGCAACAATTTGTTCTCTTTAAATTATTTTTTAGGAACACCGTTGGTTGACAGGAACTCGAATTAGAAAAAAGCTAAATCTTTTTTTGGTAGTTAAAATTTCATGATAACTTGTGATCATAAAAAGCATTATGCTTTTGTGTAGTGAAGCTCTAAGACAAGCCTAAATGACTCAATTATCTCATGTGAACTGTTCAAAATCCATTATGATCACTAAATTAACCCATCTAACTCATGTGATATGTTCAAAATCCATTATGATCACTAAAATAACCCATCTAATTCATGTGATCTGATCAAAATCCTTTTTGATCAGTAAAATAACCCATCTAACTCATGTGATATTTTCAAAATGAATTAGGATCACTAAAATAACCCATCTAACCCATGTGATCTGTACAAAATCAATTATGATCACTAAAGTAACCCATCTAACTCATGTAATGTGTTCAAAATCCAATATGATCACTGGAATAACTCATCTAACTCATCTGATTTGTTCAAAAACCATTATAATCTCTCAACTAACCCAAATATCTCAATTGATCTGTTAAAAATCCATTATGATCACTAAAATAAACCGTCTAACTCATTTGATATGTTCAAAACCCATTATGATCACTAAAATAAACCATCTAACTCATGTGATAAGTTCAATCCAATATGATCACTAAAATAATCCACCTAACTCATGTGAAAATATATCAGAATCTCCATAAAGAATGCTGAGTGTTTTTAACAATTAGCTCACTTTAAATATTTTTTTCGGGTACACCGTTGGTTGACAAGAACTCGAATTTAAAAAAAACTACACCATCTTTTCTCGGAGTTAAAAGTTCACGATCATTTATGATCAAAAAAAAATTTACGCTTTAGTGTAGTGAAGCTCTAAGACATGCTAAAATGACTCATTAACTTGTGTGATCTATTCAAAATCCATTATGATCTTTAAAATAACCCATCTAACTCAAGTGATATATTCAAAATCCGTTATGATCACTTACATAACCCATCTAAATCATCTGATCTGTTCAAAAACCATTGTGATCACTAAAATCGCCCATCTAACTCATGTGATATGTTCAAAATCCAACATAATCACTAAAATACTCCATCTAACTCATGTGAAAATATCGCAGAGTCTCCATAAAGGATGCTGAGTTTTTTAACATTCAGTTCTCCTTAAAATTTTTTTCGAGAACACCGTTGGTTGACACAGGAACTCGAATTTGAAAAAGCTACATCTTTTTTGGAAGTTAAAATTTCATGATCACTTATGATCATAAAAAAAGCTTACGCTTTTGTGTAGTGAAGCTCTAAGACATGCTAAAATGACTCATTTAACTCGTGTGATCTGATCAAAATCCATTATGATCACTAAAATAACCCATTTAAATCCTGTGATCTGTTCAAAATCCATTATGAGCACTAAAATAACCCATCTGACTCATGTGATATGTTCAAAATCCATTATGATCACTAAAATAACCCATTTAAATCCTGTGATCTGTTCAAAATCCATTATGAACACTAAAGTAACCTATCTAGCTCATGTGATCTGCTCAAAATCCATTTTGAACACTAAAATAACCCATCTAACCCATGTGAAAAGTTCAAAATTCATTATGATTACTACAATAACCCATCTAACTCAAGTTATTTCTTCAAAGTTCATTATGATCCTTAAAATAGTCCATCTAACTCATGTGATCTATTCAAAATCCAATATGATCACTAAAATAACCCACCTAACTCATGTGATCTGATCAAAATCCATTGTGATCCTTAAAATAACCCATCTAACTCATGTGATATTTTCAAAATGCATTATGATCACTAAAATAACCCATCTAACCCATGTGATCTGTACAAAATCAATTATGATCACTAAAGTAACCCGTCTAACTCATGTAATGTGTTCAAAGTCCAATATGATCACTGGAATAACTCATCTAACTCATCTGATAGGTTCAAAATCCATTATAATCTCTCAACTAACCCAAATATCTCTTTGATCTGTTGAAAATCCATTATGATCACTAAAATAAACCTTCTAACTCATTTGATATGTTCAAAACCCATTATGATCACTAAAACAAAAACCATCTAACTCATGTGATAAAGTCAAATCCAATATGATCAGAGTCTCCATGAATGATGCTGAGTGTTTTTAACAATTAGCTCTCTTTAAATATTTTTTCGGGAACACCGTTGGTTGACAAGAACTCGAATTGAAAAAAAACTACATCGTCTTTTCTGGGAGTTAAAATTTCATGATAACTTATGATCAAAAAAAAGTTTACGATTTTGTGTAGTGAAATTCTAAGACATGCTAAAATGACTCATTAACTCGTGTGATCTATTCAAAATCCATTATGATTTTTAAAATAACCCATCTAACTCAAGTGATATGTTCAAAATCCGTTATGATCACTAACATAACCCATCTAAATCTTGTGATCTGTTCAAAATCCATTGTGATCACTAAAATAGCCCACCTAACTCATGTGATATGTTCAAAATCCAACATGATCACTAAAATAATCCATCTAACTCATGTGAAAATATATCAGAGTCTCCATAAAGGATGCTGAGTGTTTTTAACAATTAGTTCTCCTTAAAAATTTTTCGGGAATACCGTTGGTTGACAGAAACTCGAAATTAAAAAAGCTACATCTTTTTTGGAAGTTAAAATATCATGATCATAAAAAAATTACGCTTTCGTGTAGTGAAGTTCTAAGACATGCTAAAATGACTAATTTAACTCGTGTGATCTGTTCAAAATCCATTATGATCACTAAAATAACCCATTTAAATCATGTGATCTGTTCAAAATCCAATATGATCACTAAAATAACCCATCTAACACTTGCGATTTGTTCAAAATCCATTATGATCACTAAAATAATCCATCTAACCCATGTGAAAATATATCAGAGTCTCCATAAAGGATGCTGAGTGTTTTTAACAATTAGTTCTCCTTAAAAATTTTTCGGGAATACCGTTGGTTGACAGAAACTCGAAATTAAAAAAGCTACATCTTTTTTGGAAGTTAAAATATCATGATCATAAAAAAAATTACGCTTTCGTGTAGTGAAGTTCTAAGACATGCTAAAATGACTCGATTAACTCGTGTGATCTATTCAAAATCCATTATGATCACTATAAAAACCCATCTAACTCATGTGATATGTTCAAAATCCATTATGATCACTAACATAACCCATCTAAATCATGTGATTTGTTCAAAATTTCTTATGATCACTAAAATAACCCATCTAACTCATGTGATCTGTTCAAAATCTATTATGATTACAACAATAACCCATCGAACTCAAGTTATTTGTTCAAAGTTCATTATGATCATTAAATTAGTCCATCTAACTCATGTGATCTGTTCAAAATCCAATATGATCACTAAAATAAACCATCTAACTCTTGCGATTTGTTCAAAATCCATTATGATCACTAAAATTATCCATCTAACCCATGTGAAAATATAGCAGAGTCTCCATAAAGGATGCTGAGTATTTTTAACAAATAATTCTTTTTAAAAAAATTTTCGGGAACACCGTTGGTTGACAGAAACTCGAATTTAAAAAAGCTACATCTTTTTTGGAAGTTAAAATATCATGATCACTTATGATCATAAAAAATATTTACGCTTTTGTGTAGTGAAGTTCTAAGACATGCTGAAATGATTCGAATAATTCGTGTGATCTGTTCAAAGTCCATTATGATCACTATAATAACCAATCTGACTCATGTGATCTGTTCAAAATCTATTATGATCACTAAAAGAACCCATTTAACTCATGTGATTTGTTCAAAATCCATTAGGATCACTAAAAGAACCCATTTAACTCATGTGATTTGTTCAAAATCCATTAGGATCATTAAAATAACCAATCTGACTCATGTGATCTGTTCAAAAAATATTATGATCACTAAAATAACCCATCTATCATGTGATCTGTTCAAAATCCATTAGGATCATTAAAATAACCCATCTAATGTTGTAATCTGTTGAAAATTCATTATGATCACTAAAATAACCCATCTAACCCAAGTGATAGGTTCAAAGTTCATTATGATCATTAAAATAATCCATCTAACTCATGTGATCTGGTCAAAATCCATTATGATCACTAAAATAACCCATCTAACTCATAAGATCTGTTCAAACCCCATTTGATCACTAAAATAATCCATCTAACTCATGTGAAAATATAGGAGCGTCTCCCTAAAGATTGCTGTGCTACATCTTTTTTGGGAGCTAAAATTTCATGATAACTTGTCATCATAAAAACATTATGCTTTTGTGTAGTGAAGCTCTAAGACATGCCGAAATGACTCAATTATCTTGTGTGATCTGTTCAAAATCCATTATGATCTTTAAATTAACCCATCTAACTCTTGTGATGTGTTCAAAACCCATTATGATCACTAAAATATTCCATCTAAGTCACGTGATCTGTTAAAAATCCATTATGATCCCTAAAATAACCCATCTAACTCATTTGATCTGTTCAAAACCATTATGATCAATAACATAACCCATCTAACTCATGTGATCTGTTTAAAATCTATTATGATCACTAAAATAACCCATATAACTCATGTGATTAGTTCAAATTCCATTATGATCACTAAAATAACCCATCTAACTCAAGTGATCTGTTCAAAATCTATTATGATCACTAAAATAACCCATATAACTTATGTGATCAGTTCAAATTCCATTATGATCACTAAAATAACCCATATAATTCATGTGATCTGTTCAAAATCCAATATGATCACTAAATTAACCCATCTAACTCTTGCGATCTGTTCAAAATCTATTATGATCACTAAAATAACCCATCTGACCCATGTGAGAAGTTCAAAATTCATTATGATTACAACAATAACCCATCTAACTCAAGTTTTTTGTTCAAAGTTCATTATGATCATTAAAATAGTCCATCTAACTCATGTGATCTGTTCAAAATCCAATATGATCACTAAAATAACCCATCTAACTCTTGCGATCTGTTCAAAATCCATTATGATCACTAAAATATTCCATCTAACCCATGTGAAAATATAGCAGAGTCTTCATAAAGGATGCTGAGTATTTTTAACAAATAATTCTTTTTAAAAAAATTTTCGGAAACACCGTTGGTTGACAGAAACTCGAAGTTAAAATAGCTACATATTTTTTGGAAGTTAAAATATCATGATCACTTATGATCATAAAAAATATTTACGCTTTTGTGTAGTGAAGTTCTATGACATGCTGAAATGATTCGAATAATTCGTGTGATCTGTTCAAAGTCCATTATGATCACTATAATAACCAATCTGACTCATGTGATCAAATCAAAATCTATTATGATCACTAAAAGAACACATTTAACTCATGTGATTTGTTCAAAATCCAGTAGGATCATTAAAATAACCCATCTAATGTTGTAATCTGTTGAAAAATCATTATGATCACTAAAATAACCCATCTAACCCAAGTGATATGATCATAGTTCATTATGATCACTAAAATAATCCATCTAACTCATGTGATCTGGTCAAAATCCATTATAATCACTAAAATAACCCATCTAACTCATAAGATCTGTTCAAAACCCATTTGATCACTAAAATAATCCATCTAACTCATGTGAAAATACAGGAGCGTCTCCCTAAAGATTGCTGAGTTTTTTTTAACAATTACTCATCTTTAAATATTTTTCAGGAACACCGTTGGTTGACAGAAACTCGAATTTTAAAAAGCTACATCTTTTTTGGGAGCTAAAATTTCATGATAACTTGTGATCATAAAAAAAATTATGCTTTTGTGTAGTGAAGCTCTAAGACATGCCGAAATGACTCAATTATCTTGTGTGATCTGTTCAAAATCCATTATGATCTTTAAATCAACCCATCTAACTCATGTGATGTGTTCAAAATCCATTATGATCACTAAAATGACCCATCTAACTCATGTGATCTGTTCAAAATCTATTATGATCACTAAAATAACCCATATAACTCATGTGATTAGTTCAATTTCTATTATGATCACTAAAATAACCCATCTAAGCCAAATGATCTGTTCAAAGTTCATTGTGATCATTAAAGTAATCCATTTATTTCATGTGATCTGTTCAAAATCTCTTTTGATCACTAAAATAACCCATCTAACTCATGTGAAAAAATCTCAGAGCTCCATGAAGCATGCTGAGTGTTTTTAACAATTAGTTCTTTTTAAATATTTTTTCGGGAACACCGTTGGTTGACAGGAACTCAATTCTAAAAAAACTACACCTTTTTTTGGGAGTTAAAATTTCATGATCAGTTATGATCCTAAAAAAAACTTACGATTTTGTGTAGTGAAGCTCTAACACATGCTAAAATGACTCATTAACTCGTTTGATCTACTCAAAATCCATTATGATCAACAAAGTAACCCATCTAACTCAAGTGATATGTTCAAAATCCAATTTGATCAATAACATAACCCATCTAAATCATGTGATATGTTCAAAATCCATTATGATCACTAAAATTATCCATCTAACTCATGTGAAAATATATCAGAGCTCCATGAAGTATGCTGAGTGTTTTTAACAATTAGTTCTTTTTAAATATTTTTTCGGGAACACCGTTGGTTGACAGGAACTCAAATTTAAAAAAACTACACTTTTTTTGGGAGTTAAAATTTCATGATCAGTTATGATCCTTAAAAAAATTTACGATTTTTTGTAGTGAAGCTCTAAGACATGCTAAAATGACTCATTAACTCGTGTGATCTATTCAAAATCCATTATGATCACCAAAGTAACCCATCTAACTCAAGTGATACGTTCAAAATCCATTATGATCAGTAACATAACCCATCTCAATCATGTGATATGTTCAAAATCCATTATGATCACTAAAATAACCCATCCAACTCATGTGATCTGTTCAAAATCTATTATGATCACTAAAAAAACCCATTTAACTCATGTGATCAGTTCAAATTCCATTATGATCACTAAAACAACCCATCTAACTCAAGTGATATGTTCAAAGTCCATTATGATCAGTAACATAACCCATCTAAATCATGTGATATGTTCAAAATCCATTATGATCACTAAAATAATCCATCTAACTCATGTGAAAATATATCAGAGCTCCATGAAGCATGCTGAGTGTTTTTAACAATTAGTTCTTTTTAAATATTTTTTCGGGAACACCGTTGGTTGACAGGAACTCAAATTTAAAAAAACTACATCTTTTTTGGGAGTTAAAATTTCATGATCAGTTATGATCCTTAAAAAAATTTACGATTTTTTGTAGTGAAGCTCTAAGACATGCTAAAATGACTCATTAACTCGTGTGATCTATTCAAAATCCATTATTATCACCAAAGTAACCCACCTAACTCAAGTGATATGTTCAAAATCCATTATGATCAGTAACATAACCCATCTAAATCATGTGATATATTCAAAATCCATTATGATCACTAAAATAACCCATCCAACTCATGTGATCTGTTCAAAATCTATTATGATCACTAAAAAAACCCATTTAACTCATGTGATCAGTTCAAATTCCATTATGATCACTAAAACAACCCATCTAACTCAAGTGATATGTTCAAAGTCCATTATGATCAGTAACATAACCCATCTAAATCAAGTGATATGTTCAAAATCCATTATGATCACTAAAATAATCCATCTAACTCATGTGAAAATATATCAGAGCTCCATGAAGCATGCTGAGTGTTTTTAACAATTAGTTCTTTTTAAATATTTTTTCGGGAACACCGTTGGTTGACAGGAACTCAATTTTAAAAAAACTACATCTTTTTTGGGAGTTAAAATTCCACGATAACTTGTGATCATAAAAAAAATTATGCTTTTGTGTAGTGAAGCTCTAAGACATGCCAAAATGACTCAATTATCTTGTGTGATCTGTTCAAAATCCATTATGATCTTTAAATTAACCCATCTAACTCATGTGATGTGTTCAAAATCCATTATGATCACTAAAATAATCCATCTAGCTCATGTGAAAATATATCAGAGCTCCATGAAGCATGCTGAGTGTTTTTAACAATTAGTTCTTTTTAAATAATTTTTCGGGAACACCGTTGGTTGACAGGAACTCAAATTTAAAAAAACTACACTTTTTTTGGGAGTTAAAATTTCATGATCAGTTATGATCCTTAGTAAAATTTACGATTTTTTGTAGTGAAGCTCTAAGACATGCTAAAATGACTCATTAACTCGTGTGATCTATTCAAAATCCATTATGATCACCAAAGTAACCCATCTAACTCAAGTGATATGTTCAAAATCCATTATGATCAGTAACATAACCCATCTAAATCATGTGATATGTTCAAAATCCATTATGATCACTAAAATAACCCATCCAACTCATGTGATCTGTTCAAAATCTATTATGATCACTAAAAAAACCCATTTAACTCTTGTGATCAGTTCAAATTTCATTATGATCACTAAAACAAACCATCTAACTCAAGTGATATGTTCAAAGTCCATTATGTTCAGTAACATAACCCATCTAAATCATGTGATATGTTCAAAATCCATTATGATCACTAAAATAATCCATCTAACTCATGTGAAAATATATCAGAGCTCCATGAAGCATGCTGAGTGTTTTTAACAATTAGTTCTTTTTAAATATTTTTTCGGGAACACCGTTGGTTGACAGAAACTCGAATTTTAAAAAGCTACATCTTTTTTGGGAGCTTAAATTTCATGATAACTTGTGATCATAAAAAAAATTATGCTTTTGTGTAGGGAAGCTCTAAGACATGCCGAAATGACTCAATTATCTTGTGTGATCTGTTCAAAATCCATTATGATCTTTAAATTAACCCATCTAACTCATGTGATGTGTTCAAAATCCATTATGATCACTAAAATGACCCATCTAACTCATGTGATCTGTTCAAAATCTATTATGATCACTAAAATAACCCATATAACTCATGTGATTAGTTCAATTTCCATTATGATCACTAAAATAACCCATCTAAGCCAAATGATCTGTTCAAAGTTCATTATGATCATTAAAGTAATCCATTTATTTCATGTGATCTGTTCAAAATCCATTTTGATCACTAAAATAACCCATCTAACTCATGTGAAAAAATATCAGAGCTCCATGAAGCATGCTGAGTGTTTTTAACAATTAGTTCTTTTTAAATATTTTTTCGGGAACACCGTTGGTTGACAGGAACTCAATTCTAAAAAAACTACACCTTTTTTTGGGAGTTAAAATTTCATGATCAGTTATGATCCTAAAAAAAACTTACGATTTTGTGTAGTGAAGCTCTAACACATGCTAAAATGACTCATTAACTCGTTTGATCTATTCAAAATCCATTATGATCAACAAAGTAACCCATCTAACTCAAGTGATATGTTCAAAATCCATTATGATCAGTAACATAACCCATCTAAATCATGTGATATGTTCAAAATCCATTATGATCACTAAAATAATCCATCTAACTCATGTGAAAATATATCAGAGCTCCATGAAGTATGCTGAGGGTTTTTAACAATTAGTTCTTTTTAAATATTTTTTCGGGAACACCGTTGGTTGACAGGAACTCAATTCTAAAAAAACTACACCTTTTTTTGGGAGTTAAAATTTCATGATCAGTTATGATCCTAAAAAAAACTTACGATTTTGTGTAGTGAAGCTCTAAGACATGCTAAAATGACTCATTAACTCGTGTGATCTATTCAAAATCCATTATTATCACCAAAGTAACCCATCTAACTCAAGTGATTTGCTCAAAATCCATTATGATCAGTAACATAACCCATATAAATCATGTGATATGTTCAAAATCCATTATGATCACTAAAATAACCCATCCAACTCATGTGATCTGTTCAAAATCTATTATGATCACTAAAAAAAAACCATTTAACTCATGTGATCAGTTCAAACTCCATTATGATCACTAAAACAACCCATCTAACTCAAGTGATATGTTCAAAGTCCATTATGATCAGTAACATAACCCATCCAACTCATGTGATCTGTTCAAAATCTATTATGATCACTAAAAAAACCCATTTAACTCTTGTGATCAGTTCAAATTCCATTATGATCACTAAAACAAACCATCTAACTCAAGTGATATGTTCAAAGTCCATTATGTTCAGTAACATAACCCATCTAAATCATGTGATATGTTCAAAATCCATTATGATCACTAAAATAATCCATCTAACTCATGTGAAAATATATCAGAGCTCCATGAAGTATGCTGAGTGTTTTTAACAATTAGTTCTTTTTAAATATTTTTTCGGGAACACCGTTGGTTGACAGGAACTCAATTCTAAAAAAACTACACCTTTTTTTGGGAGTTAAAATTTCATGATCAGTTATGATCCTAAAAAAAACTTACGATTTTGTGTAGTGAAGCTCTAAGACATGCTAAAATGACTCATTAACTCGTGTGATCTATTCAAAATCCATTATGATCACCAAAGTAACCCATCTAACTCAAGTGATTTGCTCAAAATCCATTATGATCAGTAACATAACCCATATAAATCATGTGATATGTTCAAAATCCATTATGATCACTAAAATAACCCATCCAACTCATGTGATCTGTTCAAAATCTATTATGATCACTAAAAAAAAACCATTTAACTCATGTGATCAGTTCAAACTCCATTGTGATCACTAAAACAACCCATCTAACTCAAGTGATATGTTCAAAGTCCATTATGATCAGTAACAAAACCCATCCAACTCATGTGATCTGTTCAAAATCTATTATGATCACTAAAAAAACCCATTTAACTCTTGTGATCAGTTCAAATTCCATTATGATCACTAAAACAAACCATCTAACTCAAGTGATATGTTCAAAGTCCATTATGTTCAGTAACATAACTCATCTAAATCATGTGATATGTTCAAAAGCCATTATGATCACTAAAATAATCCATCTAACTCATGTGAAAATATATCAGAGCTCCATGAAGCATGCTGAGTGTTTTTATCAATTAGTTCTTTTTAAATATTTTTTCGGGAACACCGTTGGTTGACAGGAACTCAATTTTAAAAAAACTACATCTTTTTTGGGAGTTAAAATTTCATGATAACTTGTGATCATAAAAAAAATTATGCTTTTGTGTAGTGAAGCTCTAAGACATGCCGAAATGACTCAATTATCTTGTGTGATCTGTTCAAAATCCATTATGATCTTTAAATTAACCCATCTAACTCATGTGATTAGTTCAAAGTCCATTATGATCAGTAACATAACCCATCTAAATCATGTGATATGTTCAAAATCCATTATGATCACTAAAATGACCCATCTAACTCATGTGATCTGTTCAAAATCTATTATGATCACTAAAATAACCCATATAACTCATGTGATTAGTTCAAATTCCATTATGATCACTAAAATAACCCATCTAAGCCAAATGATCTGTTCAAAGTTCATTATGATTATTAAAGTAATCCATTTATTTCATGTGATCTGTTCAAAATCCATTTTGATCACTAAAATATTCCATCTAACTCATGTGAAAAAATATCAGAGCTCCATGAAGCATGCTGAGTGTTTTTAACAATTAGTTCTTTTTAAATAATTTTTCGGGAACACCGTTGGTTGACAGGAACTCGAATTTTAAAAAGCTACATCTTTTTTGGGAGCTAAAATTTCATGATCAGTTATGATCCTTAAAAAAAATTTACGATTTTGTGTAGTGAAGCTCTAAGACATGCTAAAATGACTCATTAACTCGTGTGATCTATTCAAAATCCATTATGATCAACAAAGTAACCCATCTAACTCAAGTGATTTGTTCAAAATCCATTATGATCAGTAACATAACCCATCTAAATCATGTGATATGTTCAAAATCCATTATGATCACTAAAATAATCCATCTAACTCATTTGAAAATATATCAGAGCTCCATGAAGCATGCTGAGTGTTTTTAAAAATTAGTTCTTTTTAAATATTTTTTCGGGAACACCGTTGGTTGACAGGAACTCAAATTTAAAAAAACTACACTTTTTTTGGGAGTTAAAATTTCATGATCAGTTATGATCCTTAAAAAAATTTACGATTTTGTGTAGTGAAGCTCTAAGCCATGCTAAAATGACTAATTAACTCGTGTGATCTATTCAAAATCCATTATGATCACTAAAACAACCCATCCAACTCATGTGATCTGTTCAAAATCTATTATGATCACTAAAAAAAACCATTTAACTCATGTGATCAGTTCAAATTCCATTATGATCACTAAAACAACCCATCTAACTCAAGTGATATGTTCAAAGTCCATTATGATCAGTAACATAACCCATCTAAATCATGTGATATGTTCAAAATCCTTTATGATCACTAAAATAATCCATCTAACTCATGTGAAAATATATCAGAGCTCCATGAAGCATGCTGAGTGTTTTTAACAATTAGTTCTTTTTAAATAATTTTTTGGGAACACCGTTGGTTGACAGGAACTCGAATTTTAAAAAGCTACATCTTTTTTGGGAGCTAAAATTTCATGATCAGTTATGATCCTAAAAAAAATTTACGATTTTGTGTCTCTAAGACATGCTAAAATGACTCATCAACTCGTGTGATCTATTCAAAATCCATTATGATCAACAAAGTAACCCATCTAACTCAAGTGATAAGTTCAAAATACATTATGATCAGTAACATAACCCATCTAAATCATGTGATATGTTCAAAATCCATTATGATCACTAAAAAAATCCATCTAACTCATTTGAAAATATATCAGAGCTCCATGAAGCATGCTGAGTGTTTTTAACAATTAGTTCTTTTTAAATATTTTTTCGGGAACACCGTTGGTTGACAGGAACTCAAATTTAAAAAAACTACACTTTTTTTGGGAGTTAAAATTTCATGATCAGTTATGATCCTTAAAAAAATTTACGATTTTGTGTAGTGAAGCTCTAAGACATGCTAAAATGACTAATTAACTCGTGTGATCTATTCAAAATCCATTATGATCACTAAAACAACCCATCCAACTCATGTGATCTGTTCAAAATCTATTATGATCACTAAAAAAAACCATTTAACTCATGTGATCAGTTCAAATTCCATTATGATCACTAAAACAACCCATCTAACTCAAGTGATATGTTCAAAGTCCATTATGATCAGTAACATAACCCATCTAAATCATGTGATATGTTCAAAATCCTTTATGATCACTAAAATAATCCATCTAACTCATGTGAAAATATATCAGAGCTCCATGAAGCATGCTGAGTGTTTTTAACAATTAGTTCTTTTTAAATATTTTTTCGGGAACACCGTTGGTTGACAGGAACTCGAATTTTAAAAAGCTACATCTTTTTTGGGAGCTAAATTTCATGATCAGTTATGATCCTAAAAAAAACTTACGATTTTGTGTAGTGAAGCTCTAAGACATGCTAAAATGACTCATTAACTCGTGTGATCTATTCAAAATCCATTATGATCAACAAAGTAACCCATCTAACTCAAGTGATAAGTTCAAAATACATTATGATCAGTAACATAACCCATCTAAATCATTTGATATGTTCAAAATCCATTATGATCACTAAAATAATCCATCTAACTCATTTGAAAATATATCAGAGCTCCATGAAGCATGCTGAGTGTTTTTAACAATTAGTTCTTTTTAAATATTTTTTCGGGAACACCGTTGGTTGACAGAAACTCAAATTTAAAAAAACTACACTTTATTTGGGAGTTAAATTTTCATGATCAGTTATGATCCTTAAAAAAATTTACGATTTTGTGTAGTAAAGCTCTAAGACATGCTAAAATGACTCATTAACTCGTGTGATCTATTCAAAATCCATTATGATCAACAAAGTAACCCATCTAACTCAAGTGATATGTTCAAAATCCATTATAATCAGTAACATAACCCATCTAAATCATGTGATATGTTCAAAATCCATTATGATCACTAAAATAATCCATCTAACTCATGTGAAAATATATCAGAGCTCCATGAAGCATGCTGAGTGTTTTTAACAATTAGTTCTTTTTAAATATTTTTTCGGGAACACCGTTGGTTGACAGGAACTCAAGTTTAAAAAAACTACACTTTTTTTGGGAGTTAAAATTTCATGATCAGTTATGATCCTTACAAAAATTTACGATTTTGTGTAGTGAAGCTATAAGACATGCTAAAATGACTCATTAACCCGTGTGATCTATTCAAAATCCATTATGATCACGAAAGTAACCCATCTAACTCAAGTGATATGATCAAAATCCATTATGATCAGTAACATAACCCATCTAAATCATGTGATATGTTCAAAATCCATTATGATCACTAAAATAACCCATCCAACTCATGTGATCTGTTCAAAATCTATTATGATCACTAAAAAAAACCATTTAACTCATGTGATCAGTTCAAACTCCATTATGATCACTAAAACAACCCATCTAACTCAAGTGATATGTTCAAAGTCCATTATGATCAGTAACATAACCCATCTAAATCATGTGATATGTTCAAAATCCATTATGATCACTAAAATAATCCATCTAACTCATGTGAAAATATATCAGAGCTCCATGAAGCATGCTGAGTGTTTTTAACAATTAGTTCTTTTTAAATATTTTTTCGGGAACACCGTTGGTTGACAGGAACTCAATTTTAAAAAAGCTACATCTTTTTTGGGAGTTAAAATTTCATGATCAGTTATGATCCTAAAAAAAATTTACGATTTTGTGTAGTGAAGCTCTAAGACATGCTAAAATGACTCATTAACTCGTGTGATCTATTCAAAATCCATTATGATCACCAAAGTAACCCATCTAACTCAAGTGATATGTTCAAAATCCATTATGATCAGTAACATAACCCATCTAAATCATGTGATATGTTCAAAATCCATTATGATCACTTAAATAATCCATCTAACTCATGTGAAAATATATCAGAGCTCCATGAAGCATGCTGAGTGTTTTTAACAATTAGTTCTTTTTTAAATATTTTTTCGGGAACACCGTTGGTTGACAGGAACTCAAATTTAAAAAAACTACATCTTTTTTGGGAGTTAAAATTTCATGATCAGTTATGATACTTAAAAAAATTTACGATTTTGTGTAGTGAAGCTCTAAGACATGCTAAAATGACTCATTAACTCGTGTGATCTATTCAAAATCCATTATGATCACCAAAGTAAAACATATAACTCAAGTGATATGTTCAAAATCAATTATGATCAGTAACATAACCCATCTAAATCATGTGATATGTTCAAAATCCATTATGATCACTAAAATAACCCATCCAACTCATGTGATCTGTTCAAAATCTATTATGATCACTAAAAAAACCCATTTAACTCATGTGATCAGTTCAAATTCCATTATGATCACTAAAACAACCCATCTAACTCAAGTGATATGTTCAAAGTCCATTATGATCAGTAACATAACCCATCTAAATCATGTGATATGTTCAAAATCCATTATGATCACTAAAATAATCCATCTAACTCATGTGAAAATATATCAGAGTCTCCATAAAGGTTGCTGAGTATTTTTAACAAATAATTCTCTTTAAAAAAACTTTCGGGAACACCGTTGGTTGACAGAAACTCGAATTTAAAAAAGCTCCATCTTTTTTGGAAGTTAAAATTTCATGATCACTTATGATCAAAAAAAAAATTGACGCTTTTGTGTAGTGAAGTTCTAAGACAAGCTAAAATGATTCGAATAATTCGTGTGATCTGTTCAAAATCCATTATGATCACTACAATAACCAATCTGACTCATGTGATCTGTTCAAAATTTATTATGATCACTAAAATCACCCATCTAACTCATGTGATCTGTTCAAAATCCATTAGGATCTTTAAAATAACCCATCTAATGTTGTAATCTGTTGAAAATTCATTGTGATCACTAAAATAACCCATCTAACCCAAGTGATATGTTCAAAGTCCATTATGATCACTAAAATAAACCATCTGACCCATGTGAGAAGTTCAAAATTCAATATGATCACTAAAATAACCCATCTAACTCTTGCGATCTGTTCAAAATCCATTATGATCACTAAAATGTTTTCAACAATTAGTTCTTTTTAAATATTTTTTCGGGAACACCGTTGGTTGACAGGAACTCAATTTTAAAAAAACTACATCTTTTTTGGGAGTTAAAATTTCATGATCAGTTATGATCCTAAAAAAAATTTACGATTTTGTGTAGTGAAGCTCTAAGACATGCTAAAATGACTCATTAACTCGTGTGATCTATTCAAAATCCATTATGATCACCAAAGTAACCCATCTAACTCAAGTGGTATGTTCAAAATCCATTATGATCAGTAACATAACCCATCTAAATCATGTGATATGTTCAAAATCCATTATGATCACTAAATTAACCCATCCAACTCATGTGATCTGTTCAAAATCTATTATGATCACTAAAACAACCCATTTAACTCAAGTGATATGTTCAAAATCCATTATGATTACTAAAATAAACCATCTAACTCATGTGATAAGTTCGAAATTCAATATGATCACTAAAATAATCCATCTATGATTACTAAAATAAACCATCTAACTCATGTGATAAGTTCGAAATTCAATATGATCACTAAAATAATCCATCTAACTCATGTGAAATTATATCAAACTCTCCATAAAGGGTACTGAGTTTTTTTAACACTTAGTTCTATTTAAATATTTTTTCGGGAACACCGTTGGTTGACAGGAACTCGAATTTAAAAAAGCTACATCTTTTTTGGAAGTTGAAATTTCATGATCACTTATGATCATAAAAAAAGCTTACGCTTTTGTGTAGTGAAGCTCTAAGTCATGCTAAAATGATTCGAATAACTCGTGTGATCTGTTCAAAATCCATTATGATCACTACAATAACCAATCTGACTCATGTGATCTGTTCAAAATCTATTATGATCACTAAAATAACCCATCTGACCCATGTGAAAATATAGCAGAGTCTCCATAAAGGTTGCTGAGTATTTTTAACAAATAATTCTCTTTAAAAGAACTTTCGGGAACACCGTTGGTTGACAGAAACTCGAATTTAAAAAAGCTCCATCTTTTTTGGAAGTTAAAATTTCATGATCACTTATGATCAAAAAAAAAATTTACGCTTTTGTGTAGTGAAGTTCTAAGACAAGCTAAAATGATTCGAATAATTCGTGTGATCTGTTCAAAATCCATTATGATCACTACAATAACCAATCTGACTCATGTGATCTGTTCAAAATTTATTATGATCACTAAAATAACCCATCTAACTCATGTGATCTGTTCAAAATCCATTAGGATCATTAAAATAACCCATCTAATGTTGTAATCTGTTGAAAATTCATTGTGATCACTAAAATAACCCATCTAACCCAAGCGATATGTTCAAAGTCCATTATGATCACTAAAATAAACCATCTGACCCATGTGAGAAGTTCAAAATTCAATATGATCACTAAAATAACCCATCTAACTCTTGCGATCTGTTCAAAATCCATTATGATCACTAAAATAATCAATCTAACCCATGTGAAAATATAGCAGAGTCTCCATAAAGGATGCTGAGTATTTTTAACAAATAATTCTCTTTAAAAAAAAATTTTCGGGAACACCGTTGGTTGACAGAAACTCGAATTTGAAAAAGCTACATCTTTTTTGGAAGTTAAAATATCATGATCACTTATGATCATAAAAAAAATTTACGCTTTTGTGTAGTGAAGTTCTAAGACATGCTAAAATGATTCGAATAATTCGTGTGATCTGTTCAAAATCCATTATGATCACTACAATAACCAATCTGACTCATGTGATCTGTTCAAAAATTATTATGATCATTAAAATAACCCATCTAATGTTGTAATCTGTTGAAAATTCATTATGATCACTAAAATAACCCATCTAACCCAAGTGATATGTTCAAAGTCCATTATGATCACTAAAATAACCCATCTAAATCTTGCGATCTGTTCGAAATCCATTATGATCACTAAAATAATCAATCTAACCCATGTGAAAATATAGCAGAGTCTCCATAAAAGATGCTGAGTATTTTTAACAAATAATTCTCTTTAGAAAAATTTTCGGGAACACCGTCGGTTGACAGAAACTCGAATTTAAAAAAGCTACGTCTTTTTTGGAAGTTAAAATATCATGATCACTTATGATCATTAAAAAAATTTACGCTTTTGTGTACTGAAGTTCTAAGACATGCTAAAATGATTCGAATAATTCGTGTGATCTGTTCAAAATCCATTATGATCACTACAATAACCAATCTGACTCATGTGATCTGTTCAAAAATTATTATGATCACTAAAATAACCCATCTAACTCATGTGATCTGTTCAAAATCCATTAGGATCATTAAAATAACCCATATAATGTTGTAATCTGTTGAAAATTCATTATGATCACTAAAATAACCCATCTAACCCAAGTGATATGTTCAAAATCCATTATGATCACTAAAATAAACCATCTAACTCATGTGATAAGTTCAAAATTCAATATGATCACTAAAATAATCCATCTAACTCATGTGATCAGTTCAAAATTCAATATGATCACTAAAATAACCCATCTAACTCATGTGATCTGTTCAAAATCCATTAGGATCATTAAAATAACCCATCTAATGTTGTAATCTGTTGAAAATTCATTATGATCACTAAAATAACCCATCTAACCCAAGTGATATGTTCAAAGTCCATTATGATCACTAAAATAAACCATCTAACCCATGTGAGAAGTTCAAAAATCAATATGATCACTAAAATAACCCATCTAACTCTTGCGATCTGTTCAAAATCCATTATGATCACTAAAATAATCAATCTAATCCATGTGAAAATATAGCAGAGTCTCCATAAAGGATGCTGAGTTTTTTTAACAAATAATTCTCTCTAAAAAAATTTTTCGGGAACACCGTTGGTTGACAGAAACTTGAATTTAAAAAAGCTACATCTTTTTTGGAAGTTAAAATATCATGATCACTTATGATAAAAAAAAAACTTACGCTTTTGTGTAGTGAAGTCCTAAGACATGCTAAAATGATTCGAATAGTTCGTGTGATCAGTTCAAAATTCAATATGATCACTAAAATAACCCATCTAACCCAAGTGATATGTTCAAAATCCATTATGATCACTAAAATAAACCATCTAACTCATGTGATAAGTTCAAAATTCAATGTGATCACTAAAATAATCCATCTAACTCATGTGATCAGTTCAAAATTCAATATGATCACTAAAATAACCCATCTAACTCATGTGATCTGTTCAAAATCCATTAGGATCATTAAAATAACCCATCTAATGTTGTAATCTGTTGAAAATTCATTATGATCACTAAAATAACCCATCTAACCCAAGTGATATGTTCAAAGTCCATTATGATCACTAAAATAAACCATCTGACCCATGTGAGAAGTTCAAAAATCAATATGATCACTAAAATAACCCATCTAACTCTTGCGATCTGTTCAAAATCCATTATGATCACTACAATAACCAATCTGACTCATGTGATCTGTTCAAAAATTATTATGATCACTAAAATAACCCATCTAACTCATGTGATCTGTTCAAAATCCATTAGGATCATTAAAATAACCCATATAATGTTGTAATCTGTTGAAAATTCATTATGATCACTAAAATAACCCATCTAACCCAAGTGATATGTTCAAAATCCATTATGATCACTAAAATAAACCATCTAACTCATGTGATAAGTTCAAAATTCAATATGATCACTAAAATAATCCATCTAACTCATGTGATCAGTTCAAAATTCAATATGATCACTAAAATAACCCATCTAACTCATGTGATCTGTTCAAAATCCATTAGGATCATTAAAATAACCCATCTAATGTTGTAATCTGTTGAAAATTCATTATGATCACTAAAATAACCCATCTAACCCAAGTGATATGTTCAAAGTCCATTATGATCACTAAAATAAACCATCTGACCCATGTGAGAAGTTCAAAAATCAATATGATCACTAAAATAACCCATCTAACTCTTGCGATCTGTTCAAAATCCATTTTGATCACTAAAATAATCAATCTAATCCATGTGAAAATATAGCAGAGTCTCCATAAAGGATGCTGAGTTTTTTTAACAAATAATTCTCTCTAAAAAAGTTTTTCGGGAACACCGTTGGTTGACAGAAACTTGAATTTAAAAAAGCTACATCTTTTTTGGAAGTTAAAATATCATGATCACTTATGATCAAAAAAAAACTTACGCTTTTGTGTAGTGAAGTCCTAAGACATGCTAAAATGATTCGAATAGTTCGTGTGATCTGTTCAAAATCCATTATGATCACTACAATAACCAATCTGACTCATGTGATCTGTTCAAAAATTATTATGATCACTAAAATAACCCATCAAACTCATGTGATCTGTTCAAAATCCATTAGGATCATTAAAATAACCCATCTAATGTTGTAATCTGTTGAAAATTCATTATGATCACTAAAATAATCCATCTAACTCATGTGAAAATATAGGGGCGTCTCCCTAAAGATTGCTGAGTTTTTTTAACAATTACTCATCTTTAAATATTTTTTCAGGAACACCGTTGGTTGACAGGAACTCGAATTTTAAAAAGCTACATCTTTTTTGGGAGCTAAAATTTCATGATAACTTGTGATCATATAAAACGTTATACTTTTGTGTAGTGAAGCTCTAAGACATGCCGAAATGACTCAATTATCTTGTGTGATCTGTTCAAAATCCATTATGATCTTTAAATTAACCCATCTAACTCATGTGATGTTTTCAAAAACCATTATGATCACTAAAATGACCCATCTAACTCATGTGATCTGTTCAAAATCTATTATGATCACTAAAATAACCCATATAACTCATGTGATTAGTTCAAATTCCATTATGATCACTAAAATAACCCATCTAAGCCAAATGATCTGTTCAAAGTTCATTATGATCATTAAAGTAATCCATTTATTTCATGTGATCTGTTCAAAATCCATTCTGATCACTAAAATAATCCATCTAACTCATGTGAAAATATATATCTTTGCTCCATGAAGCATGCTGAGTGTTTTTAACATTTAGTTCTTTTTAAATATTTTTTCGGGAACACCGTTAGTTGACAGGAACTCAATTTTAGAAAAAACTACATCTTTCTTGAGAGTTAAAATTTCATGCTCAGTTATGATCCTAAAAAAAATTTACGATTTTGTGTAGTGAAGCTCTAAGACATGCTAAAATGACTCATTAACTCGTGTGATCTATTCAAAATCCATTATGATCACTAAAGTAACCCATCTAACTCAAGTGATTTGTTCAAAATCCATTATGATCAGTAACATAACCCATCTAAATCATGTGATATGTTCAAAATCCATTATGATCACTAAAATAACCCATCCAACTCATGTGATGTGTTCAAAATCTTTTATGATCACTAAAAAAACCCATATAACTCATGTGATCAGTTCAATTTCCATTATGATCACTAAAATAACCCATATAATTCATGTGATCAGTTCAAATTCCATTATGATCACTAAAGCAACCCATTTAACTCAAGTGATATGTTCAAAATCCATTATGATCACTAAAATAAACCATCTAACTCATGTGAAATTATATCAAACTCTCCATAAAGGGTGCTGAGTTTTTTAACACTTAGTTCTCTTTAAATATTTTTTCCGGAACACCGTTGGTTGACAGGAACTCGAATTTAAAAAAGCTACATCTTTTTTGGAAGTTGAAATTTCATGATCACTTATGATCATAAAAAAAGCTTACGCTTTTGTGTAGTGAAGCTCTAAGACATGCTAAAATGATTCGAATAACTCGTGTGATCTGTTCAAAATCCATTATGATCACTACAATAACCAATCTGACTCATGTGATCTGTTCAAAATCTATTATGATCACTAAAATAACCCATCTGAGCCATGTGAGAAGTTCAGAGTTCAATATGACCACTAAAATAACCCATCTAACTCTTGCGATCTGTTCAAAATCCATTATGATCACTAAAATAATCAATCTAACCCATGTGAAAATATAGCAGAGTCTCCATAAAGGTTGCTGAGTATTTTTAACAAATAATTCTCTTTAAAAAAACTTTCGGGAACACCGTTGGTTGACAGAAACTCGAATTTAAAAAAGCTCCGACTTTTTTGGAAGTTAAAATTTCATGATCACTTACGATCATAAAAAAAATTTACGCTTTTGTGTAGTGAAGTTCTAAGACATGCTAAAATGATTCGAATATTTCGTGTGATCTGTTCAAAATCCATTATGATCACTACAATAACCAATCTGACTCATGTGATTAGTTCAAATTCCATTATGATCACTAAAATAACCCATCTAAGCCAAATGATCTGTTCAAAGTTCATTATGATCATTAAAGTAATCCATTTATTTCATGTGATCTGTTCAAAATCCATTCTGATCACTAAAATAATCCATCTAACTCATGTGAAAATATATATCTTTGCTCCATGAAGCATGCTGAGTGTTTTTAACATTTAGTTCTTTTTAAATATTTTTTCGGGAACACCGTTGGTTGACAGGAACTCAATTTTAGAAAAAACTACATCTTTCTTGAGAGTTAAAATTTCATGATCAGTTATGATCCTAAAAAAAATTTACGATTTTGTGTAGTGAAGCTCTAAGACATGCTAAAATGACTCATTAACTCGTGTGATCTATTCAAAATCCATTATGATCACTAAAGTAACCCATCTAACTCAAGTGATTTGTTCAAAATCCATTATGATCAGTAACATAACCCATCTAAATCATGTGATATGTTCAAAATCCATTATGATCACTAAAATAACCCATCCAACTCATGTGATCTGTTCAAAATCTATTATGATCACTAAAAAAACCCATATAACTCATGTGATCAGTTCAATTTCCATTATGATCACTAAAATAACCCATATAATTCATGTGATCAGTTCAAATTCCATTATGATCACTAAAGCAACCCATTTAACTCAAGTGATATGTTCAAAATCCCTTATGATCACTAAAATAAACCATCTAACTCATGTGAAATTATATCAAACTCTCCATAAAGGGTGCTGAGTTTTTTAACACTTAGTTCTCTTTAAATATTTTTTCGGGAACACCGTTGGTTGACAGGAACTCGAATTTTAAAAAGCTACATCTTTTTTGGAAGTTGAAATTTCATGATCACTTATGATCATAAAAAAAGCTTACGCTTTTGTGTAGTGAAGCTCTAAGACATGCTAAAATGATTCGAATAACTCGTGTGATCTGTTCAAAATCCATTATGATCACTACAATAACCAATCTGACTCATGTGATCTGTTCAAAATCTATTATGATCACTAAAATAACCCATCTGAGCCATGTGAGAAGTTCAGAGTTCAATATGACCACTAAAATAACCCATCTAACTCTTGCGATCTGTTCAAAATCCATTATGATCACTAAAATAATCAATCTAACCCATGTGAAAATATAGCAGAGTCTCCATAAAGGTTGTTGAGTATTTTTAACAAATAATTCTCTTTAAAAAAACTTTCGGGAACACCGTTGGTTGACAGAAACTCGAATTTAAAAAAGCTCCATCTTTTTTGGAAGTTAAAATTTCATGATCACTTATGATCATGAAAAAAAAATTTACGCTTTTGTGTAGTGAAGTTCTAAGACAAGCTAAAATGATTCGAATAATTCGTGTGATTTGTTCAAAATCCATTATGATCACTACAATAACCAATCTGACTCATGTGATTTGTTCAAAAAATATTATGATCACTAAAATAACCCGACTAACTCATGTGATTTGTTCAAAATCCATTAGGATCATTAAAATAACCCATCTAATGTTGTAATCTGTTGAAAATTCATTATGATCACTAAAACAACCCATCTAACCCAAGTGATATGTTCAAAGTCTATTATGATCACTAAAATAATCAATCTAACCCATGTGAAAATATAGCAGAGTCTCCATAAAGGATGCTGAGTATTTTTAACAAATAATTCTCTTTAAAAAAATTTTCGGGAACACCGTTGGTTGACAGAAACTCGAATTTAAAAAAGCTACATCTTTTTTGGAAGTTAAAATATCATGATCACTTATGATCATGAAAAAAAAATTTACGCTTTTGTGTAGTGAAGTTCTAAGACAAGCTAAAATGATTCGAATAATTCGTGTGATTTGTTCAAAATCCATTATGATCACTACAATAACCAATCTGACTCATGTGATATGTTCAAAAATTATTATGATCATTAAAATAACCCATCTAATGTTGTAATCTGTTGAAAATTCATTATGATCACTAAAATAACCCATCTAACCCAAGTGATATGTTCAAAGTCCATTATGATCACTAAAATAAACCATCTGACCCATGTGAGAAGTTCAAAATTCAATATGATCACTAAAATAACCCATCTAACTCTTGCGATCTGTTCAAAATCCATTATGATCACTAAAATAATCAATCTAACCCATGTGAAAATATAGCAGAGTCTCCATAAAAGATGCTGAGTATTTTTAACAAATAATTCTCTATAAAAAATTTTCGGGAACACCGTTGGTTGACAGAAACTCGAATTTAAAAAAGCTACATCTTTTTTGGAAGTTAAAATATCATGATCACTTATGATCATTAAAAAAATTTACGCTTTTGTGTAGTGAAGTTCTAAGACATGCTAAAATGATTCGAATAATTCGTGTGATCTGTTCAAAATCCATTATGATCCTTACAATAACCAGCCTGACTCATGTGATCTGTTCAAAAATTATTATGATCACTAAAATAACCCATCTAACTCATGAGATCTGTTCAAAATCCATTAGGATCATTAAAATATCCCATATAATGTTGTAATCTGTTGAAAATTCATTATGATCACTAAAATAACCAATCTAACCCAAGTGATATGTTCAAAGTCCATTATGATCACTAAAATAAACCATCTAACTCATGTGATAAGTTCAAAATTCATTATGATCACTAAAATAATCCATCTAACTCATGTGAGAACTTCAAAATTCAACATGATCACTAAAATAAACAATCTAACTCTTGCGATCTGTTCAAAATTCATTATGATCACTAAAATAACCCATCTAACCCAAGTGATATGTTCAAAGTCCATTATGATCACTAAAATAAACCATCTGACCCATGTGAGAAGTTTAAAATTCAATATGATCACTAAAATAACCCATCTAACTCTTGCGATCTGTTCAAAATCCATTATGATCACTAAAATAATCAATCTAACCCATGTGAAAATATAGCAGAGTCTCCATAAAGGATGCTGAGTATTTTTAACAAATAATTCTCTATAAAAAAATTTTTGGGAACACCGTTGGTTGACAGAAACTCGAATTTAAAAAAGCTACATCTTTTTTGGAAGTTAAAATATCATGATCATTATGATCATTAAAAAAATTTACGCTTTTGTGTAGTGAAGTTCTAAGACATGCTAAAACGATTCGAATAATTCGTGTGATCTGTTCAAAATCCATTATGATCACTACAATAACCAATCTGACTCATGTGATCTGTTCAAAAATTATTATGATCACTAAAATAACCCATCTAACTCATGAGATCTGTTCAAAATCCATTAGGATTATTAAAATAACCCATATAATGTTGTAATCTGTTGAAAATTCATTATGATCACTAACATAACCAATCTAACCCAAGTGATATGTTCAAAGTCCATTATGATCACTAAAATAAACCATCTGACCCATGCGAGAACTTCAAAATTCAATATGATCACTAAAATAACCCATCTAAATCTTGCGATCTGTTCAAAATCCATTATGATGACTAAAATAGTCAATCTAACCCATGTGAAAATATAGCAGAGTCTCCATAAAGGATGCTGAGTATTTTTTAACAAATAATTCTCTTTAAAAAATTTTTCGGGAACACCGTTGGTTGAAAGAAACTCGAATTTAAAAAAGCTACATCTTTTTTGGAAGTTAAAATATCATGATCACTTATGATCATAAAAAAAATTTACGCTTTTGTGTAGTGAAGTTCTAAGACATGCTAAAATGATTCGAATAATTCGTGTGATCTGTTCAAAATCCATTATGATCACTACAATAACCAATCTGACTCATATGATCTGTTCAAAAAAATATTATGATCACTAAAATAACCCATCTATCATGTGATCTGTTCAAAATCCATTAGGATCATTAAAATAACCCATCTAATGTTGTAATCTGTTGAAAATTCATTATGATCACTAAAATAATCCATCTAACCGAAGTGATATGTTCAAAGTCCATTATGATCACTAAAATAAACCATCTAACTCATGTGATAAGTTCAAAATCCAATATGATCACTATAATAATCCATCTAACTCATGTGAAATTATATCAAACTCTCCATAAAGGGTGCTGAGTTTTTTAATACTTAATTCTCTTTAAATATTTTTTCGGGAACACCGTTGGTTGACAGGAACTCGAATTTAAAAAAGTTACATCTTTTTTGGAAGTTAAAATTTCATGATCACCATGATCATAAAAAAAGCTTACGCTTTTGTGTATTGAAGCTCTAAGACATGCTAAAATGATTTGAATAACTCGTGTGATCTGTTCAAAATCCATTATGATCACTACATTAACCAATCTGACTCATGTGATCTGTTCAAAATCTATTATGATCACTAAAGTAACCCATCTGACCCATGTGAGAAGTTCAAAATTCAATATGATCACTAAAATAACCCATCTAACTCTTGCGATCTGTTCAAAATCCATTATGATTACTAAAATAATCCATCTAACCCATGTGAAAATCTAGCAGAGTCTCCATAAAGGATGCTGAGTATTTTTAACAAATAATTCTCTTTAAAAAAATTTTTTGGAACACCGTTGGTTGACAGAAACTCGAATTTAAAAAAAGCTACATCTTTTTTGGAAGTTAAAATATCATGATCCGTTATGATCATAAAAAAAATTTACGCTTTTGTGTAGTGAAGTTTTAAGACATGTCAAAATGATTCGAATAATTCGTGTGATCTGTTCAAAATCCATTATGATCACTACAATAACCAATCTGACCCATGTGATCTGTTCAAAAATTATTAAGATCACTAAAATAACCCATCTAACTCATGTGATCTGTTCAAAATCCATTAGGATCATTAAAATAACCCATCTAATGTTGTAATCTTTTGAAAATTCATTATGATCACTAAAATAACCCATCTAACCCAAATGAGATGTTCAAAGTTCATTATGATCACTAAAATAATCCATCTAACAAATGTGATCTGGTCAAAAACCATTATGATCACTAAAACAACCCATCTAACCCATGTGATCAATTCAAAACCCATTATTATCACTAAAAATATCCATCTAACTCATGTGAAAAAATAGGAGAGTATCCCTATAGATTGCTGAGTTTTTTTAACAATTACTCATCTTTAAATATTTTTTCGGGAACACCGTTGGTTGACAGGAACTCGAATTTAAAAAAGCTACATCTTTTTTGGGAGTTAAAATTTCATGGTCACTTATGATCATAAAAAACATTATGCTTTTGTGTAGTTAAGCTCTAAGACATGCCTAAATGACTCAATTATCTCGTGTGATCTGTTCAAAATCCATTATGATCTTTAAACTAACCCATCTAACTCATGTGATATGTTCAAAATCCATTATGATCACTAAAATGACCCATCTAACTCATGTGATCTGTTCAAAATCTATTATGATCACTACAATAACCCATATAACTCATCTGATCAGTTCAAATTCCATTATGATCGCTAAAATAACCCATCTAACCCAAATGATCTGTTCAAAATATTTTTTGATCACTAAAATAACCCATATAACTCATGTGATCAGTTCAAATTCCATTATGATCACTAAAATAACCCATATAATTCATGTGATCAGTTCAAATTCCATTATGATCACTAAAACAACCCATCTAACTCTAGTGATATGTTCAAAATCCATTATGATCACTAAAATAAACCATCTAACCCATGTGATAAGTTCAAAATTCAATATGATCACTAAAATAACCCATCTAACTCATGTGATCTGTTCAAAATATTTTATGATCACTAAAATAACCCATATAACTCATGTGATCAGTTCAAATTCCGTTATGATCACTAAAATAACCCATATAATTCATGTGATCAGTTCAAATTCCATTATGATCACTAAAACAACCCATCTAACTCTAGTGATATAATCAAAATCCATTATGATCACTAAAATAAACCATCTAACTCATGTGAAATTATATCAAACTCTCCATAAAGGCTGCTGAGTTCTTTTGACACTTAGTTCTCTTTAAATATTTTTTTGGGAACACCGTTGGTTGACAGAAACTCGAATTTGAAAAAGCTACATCTTTTTTGGAAGTTAAAATATCATGATCACTTATGATCATAAAAAAAAATTTACGCTTTTGTGTAGTGAAGTTCTAAGACATGCTAAAATGATTCGAATAATTCGTGTGATCTGTTCAAAATCCATTATGATCACTACAATAACCAATCTGACTCATGTGATCTGTTCAAAATCCATTATGATCCTTAAAATAACCCATCTAACTCATGTGATCTGTTCAAAATCTATTATGATCACTAAAATAACCCATATAACTCATGTGATCAGTTCAAATTCAATTATGATCACTAAAATAACCCATATAATTCATGTGATCAGTTCAAATTCCATTATGATCACTAAAACAACCCATCTAACTCTAGTGATATGTTCAAAATCCATTGTGATCACTAAAATAAACCATCTAACTCATGTGATAAGTTCAAAATTCAATATGATCACTAAAATAATCCATCTAACTCATGTGAAATTATATCAAACTCTCCATAAAGGGTGCTTAGTTCTTTTGACACTTAGTTCTCTTTAAATATTTTTTTGGGAACACCGTTGGTTGACAGAAACTCGAATTTGAAAAAGCTACATCTTTTTTGGAAGTTAAAATTTCATGATCACTTATGATCATAAAAAAAGCTTACGCTTTTGTGTAGTGAAGCTCTAAGACATGCTAAAATGACTCAAATAACTCGTATGATCTGTTCAAAATCTATTATGATCACTAACATAACCCATCTAAATCATGTGATATGTTCAAAATCCATTATGATCCTTAAAATAACCCATCTAACTCATGTGATCTGTTCAAAATCTATTATGATCACTAAAATAACCCATATAACTCATGTGATCAGTTCAAATTCAATTATGATCACTAAAATAACCCATATAATTCATGTGATCAGTTCAAATTCCATTATGATCACTAAAACAACCCATCTAACTCTAGTGATATGTTCAAAATCCATTGTGATCACTAAAATAAACCATCTAACTCATGTGATAAGTTCAAAATTCAATATGATCACTAAAATAATCCATCTAACTCATGTGAAATTATATCAAACTCTCCATAAAGGGTGCTTAGTTCTTTTGACACTTAGTTCTCTTTAAATATTTTTTCGGGAACACCGTTGGTTGACAGGAACTCGAATTTAAAAAAGCTACATCTTTCTTGGAAGTTAAAATTTCATGATCACTTATGATCATAAAAAAAGCTTCGCTTTTGTGTAGTGAAGCTCTAAGACATGCTAAAATGGCTCAAATAACTCGTGTGATCTGTTCAAAATTCATTATGATCACTAAAATATTCCATCTAACTCATGTTATATGATTAAAATCCATTATGATCACTAAAATAACCCATCTAACCCATGTGTGAAGTTCAGAATTCATTATGATCACTACAATAACCAATCTACTCAAGTGATTTGTTCAAAGTTTATTATAATCACTAAAAGAGTCCATCTAACTCAAATGATCTGTTCAAAATCCAATATGATCACTAAAATAACCCATCTAACTCTTGCGATCTGTTCAAAATCCATTATGATCACTAAAATAATCCATCTAATCTATGTGAAAATATAGCAGAGTCTCCATAAAGGATGCTGAGTATTTTTAACAAATAGTTCTCTTTAAAAAAAACTTTCGGGAACACCGTTGGTTGACAGGAACTCGAACTTAAAAAAGCTACATATTTTGGAAGTTAAAATTTCATGATCACTTATGATCATAAAAAAAGTTTACACTTTTGTGTAGTGAAGTTCTAAGACATGTTATAATGACTCAATTAACTCGTGTGATCTGTTCAAAATCCATTATGATCACTATCATAACCCATCTAAATCATGTGATATGTTCAAAATCCATTATGATCACTAAAATAACCCATCTAACTCATGTGATCTGTTCAAAATCTATTATGATCACTAAAATAACCCATATAACTCATGTGATCAGTTCAAATTCCATTATGATCACTAAAATAACCCATATAACTCATGTGATCAGTTCAAATTCCATTATGATCACTAAAACAACCCATCTAACTCTAGTGATATGTTCAAAATCCATTATGATCACTAAAATAAACCATCTAACTCATGTGATAAGTTCAAATTTCAATATGATCACTAAAATAATCCATCTAACTCATGTGAAATTATATCAAACTCTCCATAAAGGGTGCTGAGTTCTTTTGACACTTACTTCTCTTTAAATATTTTTTCGGGAACACCGTTGGTTGACAGGAACTCGAATTTTAAAAAGCTACATCTTTTTTGGAAGTTAAAATTTCATGATCACTTATGATCATTGAAAAAGCTTACGCTTTTGTGTAGTGAAGCTCTAAGACATGCTAAAATGACTCAAATAACTCGTGTGATCTGTTCAAAATCCATTATGATCACTAAAATATTCCATCTAACTCATGTGATATGATCAAAATCCATTATGATCACTAAAATTACCCATTTAAATCATGTGAACTGTTCAAAATCTAATATAACCATAAAGTAAACCATCTAGCTCATGTGATTTGTTCAAAATCCATTTTGAACACTAAAATAACCCATCTAACCCATGTGTGAAGTTCAAATTTCATTATGATCCTTACAATAACCAATCTACTCAAGTGATTTGTTCAAAGTTTATTATAATCACTAAAATAGTCCATCTAACTCAAATGATCTGTTCAAAATACAATATGATCACTAAAAAAACCCATCTAACTCTTGCGATCTGTTCAAAATCCATTATGATCACTAAAATAATCCATCTAATCTATGTGAAAATATAGCAGAGTCTCCATAAAGGATGCTGAGTATTTTTAACAAATAGTTCTCTCTAAAAAAAACTTTCGGGAACACCGTTGGTTGACAGGAACTCGAACTTAAAAAAGCTACATATTTTGGAAGTTAAAATTTCATGATCACTTATGATCATAAAAAAAGTTTACACTTTGGTGTAGTGAAGTTCTAAGACATGCTATAATGACTCAATTAACTCGTGTGATCCGTTAAAATTCCATTATGATCACTAAAATAACCCATCTAACTCATGTGATCTGTTCAAAAACACTTAGGATCAAAAAAATAACCCATCTAACTCATGTGATCTGTTCAAAATCTTTTATGATCACTAAAATAACCCATATAACCCCTGTGATCAGTTCAAAATCCATTATGATCACGAAAATAACCCACATAATTCATGTGATCAGTTCAAATTCCATTATGATCACTAAAATAACCCATCTAACCCAAATGATCTGTTCAAAGTTCATTCTGATCATTAAAATAATCCATTTTTTTCATGTGATCTATTCAAAATCCATTATGATCACTAAAATAATCAATCTAACTCACGTGAAAATATATCAGAGTCTCCATAAAAGATGCTGAGTGTTTTTTAACAATTAGTTCTCTTTAAATATTTTTTCGGGAACACCGTTGGTTGACAAGAACTCAATTTAAAAACAAACTACATCTTTTTTGGGAGTTAAAATTTCATGATCACTTATGATCATTAAAAAAATTACGCTTTTGTGTAGTGAAATTCTAAGACATGCTAAAATGACTCAATTAACTCGTGTGATCTGTTCAAAATCCATCATGATCACTACAATAACCAATCTGACTCATGTGATCTGTTCAAAAATTATTATGATCACTAAAATAACCCATCTAACTCATGTGATCTGTTCAAAATCCATTAGGATCATTAAAATAACCCATCTAATGTTGTAGTCTGTTGAAAATTCATTATGATCACCAAAATAACCCATCTAACCCAAATCATCTGTTCAAAGTTCATTATGATCAAAAAAATAATCCATTTATTTCATGTGATCTGTTCAAAATCCATTATGATCACTAAAATAATCAATCTAACTCACGTGAAAATCTATCAGAGTCTCCATAAAAGATGCTGAGTGTTTTTTAACAATTAGTTCTCTTTAAATTGTTTTTCGGGATCACCGTTGGTTGACAGGAACTCAATTTAAAAACTAACTACATCTTTTTTGGGAGTTAAAATTTCATGATCACTTATGATCATAAAAAAAGCTTACGCTTTTGTGTAGTGAAGCTCTAAGACATGCTAAAATGACTCAAATAACTCGTGTGATCTGTTCAAAATCCATTATGATCGCTAAAATATTCCATCTAACTCATGTGATATGATCAAAATCCATTATGATCACTAAAATTACCCATTAAAATCATGTGAACTGTTCAAAATCTAATATAACCACTAAAGTAAACCATCTAGCTCATGTGATTTGTTCCAAATCCATTTTGAACACTAAAATAACCCATCTAACCCATGTGTGAAGTTCAGAATTCATTATGATCACTACAATAACCAATCTACTCAAGTGATTTGTTCAAAGTTTATTATAATCACTAAAATAGTCCATCTAACTCAAATGATCTGTTCAAAATCCAATATGATCACTAAAATAACCCATCTAACTCTTGCGATCTTTTCAAAATCCATTATGATCACTAAAATAATCCATCTAATCTATGTGAAAATATAGCAGAGGCTCCATAAAGGATGCTGAGTATTTTTATTAAATAGTTCTCTTTAAAAAAAATTTCGGGAACACCGTTGGTTGACAGGAACTCGAACTTAAAAAAGCTACATATTTTGGAAGTTAGAATTTCATGATCACTTATGATCATAAAAAAAGTTTACACTTTTGTGTAGTGAAGTTCTAAGACATGCTATAATGACTCAATTAACTCGTGTGATCTGTTCAAAATCCATTATGATCACTAAAATAACCCATCTAACTCATGTGATCTGTTCAAAAACAATTAGGATCAAAAAATTAACCCATCTAACTCATGTGATCTGTTCAAAATCTTTTATGATCACTAAAATGACCCATATAACCCCTGTGATTAGTTCAAAATCCATTATGATCACTAAAATAACCCATATAATTCATGTGATCAGTTCAAATTCCATTATGATCACTAAAATAACCCATCTAACCCAAATGATCTTTTCAAAGTTCATTCTGATCATTAAAATAATCCATTTTTTTCATGTGATCTGTTCAAAATCCATTATGATCACTAAAATAATCAATCTAACTCACGTGAAAATATATCAGAGTCTCCATAAAAGATGCTGAGTGTTTTTTAACAATTAGTTCTCTTTAAATATTTTTTCGGGAACACCGTTGGTTGACAGGAACTCAATTTAAAAAAAACTACATCTTTTTTGGGAGTTAAAATTTCATGATCACTTATGATCATAAAAAAAATTACGCTTTTGTGTAGTGAAATTCTAAGACATGCTAAAATGACTCAATTAACTCGTGTGATCTGTTCAAAATCCATCATGATCACTACAATAACCAATCTGACTCATGTGATCTGTTCAAAAATTATTATGATCACTAAAATAACCCATCTAACCCATGTGATCTGTTCAAAATCCATTAGGATCATTAAAATAACCCATCTAATGTTGTAGTCTGTTGAAAATTCATTATGATCACTAAAATAACCCATCTAACCCAAATCATCTGTTCAAAGTTCATTATGATCAAAAAAATAATCCATTTATTTCATGTGATCTGTTCAAAATCCATTATGATCACTAAAATAATCAATCTAACTCACGTGAAAATCTATCAGAGTCTCCATAAAAGATGCTGAGTGTTTTTTAACAATTAGTTCTCTTTAAATTGTTTTTCGGGAACACCGTTGGTTGACAGGAACTCAATTTTAAAAAAAACGACATCTTTTTTGGGAGTTAAAATTTCATGATCACTTATGATCATAAAAAAATTACGCTTTTGTGTAGTGAAGTTCTAAGACATGCTAAAATGACTCAATTAACTCGTGTGATCTGTTCAAATTCCATTATGATCACTAAAACAACCCATATAATTCATGTGATCAGTTCAAATTCCCTTATGATCACTAAAATAACCCATCTAACTCATGTGATCTGTTCAAAAACAATTAGGATCAAAAAAATAACCCATCTAACTCATGTGATCTGTTCAAAATCCATTATGATCACTAAAATAACCCATATAATTCATGTGATCAGTTCAAATTCCATTATGATCACTAAAATAACCCATCTAACCCAAATGATCTTTTCAAAGTTCATTCTGATCATTAAAATAATCCATTTTTTTCATGTGATCTTTTCAAAATCCATTATGATCACTAAAATAATCAATCTAACTCACGTGAAAATCTATCAGAGTCTCCATAAAAGATGCTGAGTGTTTTTTAACAATTAGTTCTCTTTAAATATTTTTTCGGGAACACCGTTGGTTGACAGGAACTCAATTTTAAAAAAAAAATACATCTTTTTTGGGAGTTAAAATTTCATGATCACTTATGATCATAAAAAAATTACGCTTTTGTGTAGTGAAGTTCTAAGACATGCTAAAATGACTCAATTAACTCGTGTGATCTGTTCAAATTCCATTATGATCACTAAAACAACCCATATAATTCATGTGATCAGTTCAAATTCCATTATGATCACTAAAATAACCCATCTAACTCAAGTGATAGGTTCAAAATCCATTATGATCACTAAAAGAAACCATCTAACTCATGTGATAAGTTCAAAATTCAATATGATCACTAAAATAATCCGTCTAACTCATGTGAAATTACATCAAACTCTCCATAAAGGATGCTGAGTGTTTTTAACACTTAGTTCTCTTTAAATATTTTTTCGGGAACACCGTTGGTTGACAGAAACTCGAATTTAAAAAAGCTACATCTTTTTTGGAAGTTAAAATTTCATGATCACCTATGATCATAAAAAAAAGCTTACGCTTTTGTGTAGTGAAGCTCTAAGACATGCTAAAATGACTCAAATAACTCGTGTGATCTGTTCAAAATCCATTATGATCACTAAAATATTCCATCTAACTCATGTGATATGTTCAAAACCCATTATAATCACTAAAATTACGCATTTAAATTATGTGAACTGTTCAAAATGTATTATAACCACTGAAGTAACCCATCTAGCTCATGTGATTTGTTCAAAATCCATTTTGAACACTAAAATAACCCATCTAACCCATGTAAGAAGTTCAAAATTCAATATGATCACTACAATAACCAATCTACTCAAGTGATTTGTTCAAAGTTTATTATAATCACTAAAATAGTCCATCTAACTCAAATGATCTGTTCAAAATCCAATATGATCACTAAAATAACCCATCTAACTCTTGCGATCTGTTCAAAACCCATTATGATCACTAAAATAATCCATCTAATCTATGTGAAAATATAGCAGAGTCTCCATAAAGGATGCTGAGTATTTTTAACAAATAGTTCTCTTTAAAAAAAACTTTCGGGAACACCGTTGGTTGACAGGAACTCGAAATTAAAAAAGAGTTATGATCATTAAAAATTTACACTTTTGTGTAGTGAAGTTCTAAGACATGCTAAAATGAATCAATTAACTCGTGTGATCTGTTCAAATTCCATTATGATCACTAAAATAACCCATCTAACCCAAATGATCTGTTCAAAGTTCATTCTGATCATTAAAATAATCCATTTATTTCATGTGATCTGTTCAAAATCCATTATGATCACTAAAATAATCAATCTAACTCACGTGAAAATATATCAGAGTCTCCATAAAAGATACTGAGTGTTTTTTAACAATTAGTTCTCTTTAAATATTTTAAACTAGTTTAAAGTTTCTCTTTAAACTCATCTTTAAAAAAACTACATCTTTTTTGGGAGTTAAAGTTTCATGATCACTTATGATCATAAAAAAAATTACGCTTTTGTGTAGTGAAGTTCTAAGACATGCTAAAATGACTCAATTAACTCCTGTGATCTGTTCAAGATCCATTATGATCACTACAATAACCAATCTGACTCATGTGATCTGTTCGAAAATTATTATGATCACTAAAATAACCCATCTAACTCATGTGATCTGTTCAAAATCCATTAGGATCATTAGAATAACCCATCCAATGTTGTAGTCTATTGAAAATTCATTATGATCACTAAAATAACCCAACTAACCCAAATGATCTGTTCAAAGTTCATTATGATCAAAATAATAATCCATTTATTTCATGTGATCTGTTCAAAATCCATTATGATCACTAAAATAATCAATCTAACTCACGTGAAAATCTATCAGAGTCTCCATAAAAGATGCTGAGTATTTTTTAACAATTAGTTCTCTTTAAATTGTTTTTCGGGAACACCGTTGGTTGACAGGAACTCAATTTTAAAAAAACTACATCTTTTTTGGGAGTTAAAATTTCATGATCACTTATGATCATAAAAAAAGTTACGCTTTTGTGTAGTGAAGTTCTAAGAAATGCTAAAATGACTCAATTAACTCGTGTGATCTGTTCAAAATCCATTATGATCACTAACATAACCCATCTAAATCATGTGATATGTTCAAAATCCATTATGATCACTATAATAACCCATCTAACTCATGTGATCTGTTCAAAACCTATTTTAATCACTAAAATAACCCATATAACTCATGTGATCAGTTCAAATTCCATTATGATCACTAAAACAACCCATATAATTCATGTGATCAGTTCAAATTCCATTATGATCACTAAAATAACCCATCTAACTCATGTGAAATTACATCAAACTCTCCATAAAGGATGCTGAGTGTTTTTAACACTTGGTTCTCTTTAAATATTTTTTCGGAAACACCGTTGGTTGACAGGAACTCGAATTTAAAAAAGCTACATCTTTTTTGGAAGTTAAATTTTCATGATCACTTATGATCATAAAAAAAGCTTACGCTTTTGTGTAGTGAAGCTCTAAGACATGCTCAAATGACTCAAATAACTCGTGTGATCTGTTCAAAATCCATTATGATCACTAAAATGTTCCATCTAACTCATGTGATATGTTCAAAATCTATTATGATCACTAAAATTACCCATTTAAATCATGTGAACTGTTCAAAATCTAATATAACCACTAAAGTAACCCATCAAGCTCATGTGATTTGTTCAAAATCCATTATGATCACTAAAATAACCCATCTAACCCAAATGATCTGTTCAAAGTTCATTATGATCAAAAAAATAATCCATTTATTTCATGTGATCTGTTCAAAATCCATTATGATCACTAAAATAATCAATCTAACTCACGTGAAAATCTATCAGAGTCTCCATAAAAGATGCTGAGTGTTTTTTAACAATTAGTTCTCTTTAAATTGTTTTTCGGGAACACCGTTGGTTGACAGGAACTCAATTTTAAAAAATCTACATCTTTTTTGGGAGTTAAAATTTCATGATCACTTATGATCATAAAAAAAGTTACGCTTTTGTGTAGTGAAGTTCTAAGAAATGCTAAAATGACTCAATTAACTCGTGTGATCTGTTCAAAATCCATTATGATCACTAACATAACCCATCTAAATCATGTGATAAGTTCAAAATCCATTATGATCACTAAAATAACCCATCTAACTCATGTGATCTGTTCAAAACCTATTATGATCACTAAAATAACCCATATAACTCATGTGATCAGTTCAAATTCCATTATGATCACTAAAACAACCCATATAATTCATGTGATCAGTTCAAATTCCATTATGATCACTAAAATAACCCATCTAACTCATGTGAAATTACATCAAACTCTCCATTAAGGATGCTGAGTGTTTTTAACACTTAGTTCTCTTTAAATATTTTTTCGGGAACACCGTTGGTTGACAGGAACTCGAATTTAAAAAAGCTACATCTTTTTTGGAAGTTAAAATTTCATGATCACTTATGATCATAAAAAAAGCTTACGCTTTTGTGTAGTGAAGCTCTAAGACATGCTCAAATGACTCAAATAACTCGTGTGATCTGTTCAAAATCCATTATGATCACTAAAATATTCCATCTAACTCATGTGATATGTTCAAAATCCATTATGATCACTAAAATTACCCATTTAAATTATGTGAACTGTTCAAAATCTAATATAACCACTAAAGTAACCCATCTAGCTCATGTGATTTGTTCAAAATCCATTATGATCACTAAAATAACCCATCTAACCCAAATCATCTGTTCAAAGTTCATTATGATCAAAAAAATAATCCATTTATTTCATGTGATCTGTTCAAAATCCATTATGATCACCAAAATAATCAATCTTACTCACGTGAAAATCTATCAGAGTCTCCATAAAAGATGCTGAGTGTTTTTTAACAACCAGTTCTCTTTAAATTGTTTTTCGGGAACACCGTTGGTTGACAGGAACTCAATTTTAAAAAAACTACATCTTTTTTGGGAGTTAAAATTTCATGATCGCTTATGATCATAAAAAAAGTTACGCTTTTGTGCAGTGAAGTTCTAAGAAATGCTAAAATGACTCAATTAACTCGTGTGATCTGTTCAAAATCCATTATGATCACTAACATAACCCATCTAAATCAATTGATATGTTCAAAATCCATTATGATCACTAAAATAACCCATCTAACTCATGTGATCTGTTCAAAATCTATTATGATCACTAAAATAACCCATATAACTCATGTGATCAGTTCAAATTCCATTATGATCACTAAAACAACCCATATAATTCATGTGATCAGTTCAAATTCCATTATGATCACTAAAATAACCCATCTAACTCATGTGAAACTACATCAAACTCTCCATAAAGGATGCTGAGTGTTTTTAACACTTAGTTCTCTTTAAATATTTTTTCGGGAACACCGTTGGTTGACAGGAACTCGAATTTAAAAAAGCTACATCTTTTTTGGAAGTTAAAATTTCATGATCACTTATGATCATAAAAAAAGCTTACGCTTTTGTGTAGTGAAGCTCTAAGACATGCTCAAATGACTCAAATAACTCGTGTGATCTGTTCAAAATCCATTATGATCACTAAAATATTCCATCTAACTCATGTGATATGTTCAAAATCCATTATGATCACTAAAATTACCCATTTAAATCATGTGAACTGTTCAAAATCTAATATAACTACTAAAGTAACCCATCTAGCTCATGTGATTTGTTCAAAATCTATTATGATCACTAAAATAACCCATCTAACCCAAATGATCTGTTCAAAGTTCATTATGATCAAAAAAATAATCAATTTATTTCATGTGATCTGTTCAAAATCCATTATGATCACTAAAATAATCAATTTAACTCACGTGAAAATCTATCAGAGTCTCCATAAAAGATGCTGAGTGTTTTTTAACAATTAGTTCTCTTTAAATTGTTTTTCGGGAACACCGTTGGTTGACAGGAACTCAATTTTAAAAAAACTACATCTTTTTTGGGAGTTAAAATTTCATGATCACTTATGATCATAAAAAAAGTTACGCTTTTGTGTAGTGAAGTTCTAAGAAATGCTAAAATGACTCAATTAACTCGTGTGATCTGTTCAAAATCCATTATGATCACTAACATAACCCATCTAAATCCTGTGATATGTTCAAAATCCATTATGATCACTAAAATAACCCATCTAACTCATGTGATCTGTTCAAAACCTATTATGATCACTAAAATAACCCATATAACACATGTGATCAGTTCAAATTCCATTATGATCACTAAAACAACCCATATAATTCATGTGATCAGTTCAAATTCCATTATGATCACTAAAATAACCCATCTAACTCAAGTGATAGGTTCAAAATCCATTATGATCACTAAAAGAAACCATCTAACTCATGTGATAAGTTCAAAATTCAATATGATCACTAAAATAATCCATCTAACTCATGTGAAATTACATCAAACTCTCCATAAAGGGTGCTGAGTGTTTTTAACACTTAGTTCTCTTTAAATATTTTTTCGGGAACACCGTTGGTTGACAGGAACTCGAATTTAAAAAAGCTACATCTTTTTTGGAAGTTAAAATTTCATGATCACTTATGATCATAAAAAAAGCTTACGCTTTTGTGTAGTGAAGCTCTAAGACATGCTCAAATGACTCAAATAACTCGTGTGATCTGTTCAAAATCCATTATCATCACTAAAATATTCCATCTAACTCATGTGATATGTTCAAAATCCATTATGATCACTAAAATTACCCATTTAAATCATGTGAACTGTTCAAAATCTAATATAACCACTAAAGTAACCCATCTAGCTCATGTGATTTGTTCAAAATCCATTTTGAACACTAAAATAACCCATCTAACCCATGTGAGAAGTTCAAAATTCATTATGATCACTACAATAACCAATCTACTCAAGTGATTTGTTCAAAATTTATTATCATCACTAAATTAATCCATCTAACTCTTGCGATCTGTTCAAAATCCATTTTGATCACTAAAATAATCCATCTAATCTATGTGAAAATATAGCAGAGTCTCCATAAAGGATGCTGAGTATTTTTAACAAATAGTTCTCTTAAAAAAAAAACTTTCGGGAACACCGTTGGTTGACAGGAACTCGAAATTAAAAAAGAGTTATGATCATTAAAAAAATTTACACTTTTGTGTAGTGAAGTTCTAAGACATGCTAAAATGACTCAATTAACTCGTGTGATCTGTTCAAAATCAATTATGATCACTAAAATAACCCATCTAACTCATGTGATCTGTGCAAAATCCATTAGGATCAAAAAAATAACCCATCTAACTCATGTGATCTGTTCAAAATCTATTATGATCACTAAAATAACCCATATAACTCATGTGATCAGTTCAAAATCCAATATGATCACTAAATAAACCCATATAATTCATATGAACAGTTCAAATTCCATTATGATCACTAAAATAACCCATCTAACTCAAGTGATAGGTTCAAAATCCATTATGATCACTAAAAGAAACCATCTAATGTTGTAGTCTGTTGAAAGTTCATTATGATCACTAAAATAACCCATCTAACCCAAATCATCTGTTCAAAGTTCATTATGATCAAAAAAATAATCCATTTATTTCATGTGATCTGTTCAAAATCCATTATGATCACCAAAATAATCAATCTTACTCACGTGAAAATCTATCAGAGTCTCCATAAAAGATGCTGAGTGTTTTTTAACAATTAGTTCTCTTTAAATTGTTTTTCGGGAACACCGTTGGTTGACAGGAACTCAATTTTAAAAAAACTACATCTTTTTTGGGAGTTAAAATTTCATGATCACTTATGATCATAAAAAAATTACGCTTTTGTGTAGTGAAGTTCTAAGACATGCTAAAATGACTCAATTAACTCGTGTGATCTGTTCAAAATCTAATATAACCACTAAAGTAACCCATCTAGCTCATGTGATTTGTTCAAAATCCATTTTGAACACTAAAATAACCCATCTAACCCATGTGAGAAGTTCAAAATTCATTATGATCACTACAATAACCAATCTACTCAAGTGATTTCTTCAAAGTTTATTATAATCACTAAAATAGTCCATCTAACTCAAATGATCTGTTCAAAATCCAATATGATCACTAAAATAACCCATCTAACTCTTGCGATCTGTTCAAAATCCATTATGATCACTAAAATAATCCATCTAATCTATGTGAAAATATAGCAGAGTCTCCATAAAGGATGCTGTGTATTTTTAACAACTAGTTCTCTTTGAAAAAAACTTTCGGGAACACCGTTGGTTGACAGGAACTCGAAATTAAAAAAGAGTTATGATCATTAAAAAAATTTACACTTTTGTGTAGTGAAGTTCTAAGACATGCTAAAATGACTCAATTAACTCGTGTGATCTGTTCAAATTCCATTATGATCACTAAAATAACCCATCTAACCCAAATGATCTGTTCAAAGTTCATTCTGATCATTCAAGTAATCCATTTATTTCATATGATCTGTTCAAAATCCATTATGATCACTAAAATAATCAATCTAACTCACGTGAAAATATATCAGTATCTCCATAAAAGATGCTGAGTGTTTTTTAACAATTAGTTCTCTTTAAATATTTTAAACTAGTTTAAAGTTTCTCTTTAAACTCAATTTTAAAAAAACTACATCTTTTTTGGGAGTTAAAATTTCATGATCACTTATGATCATTAAAAAAATTACGCTTTTGTGTAGTGAAGTTCTAAGACATGCTAAAATGACTCAATTAACTCGTGTGATCTGTTCAAAATCCATTATGATCACTACAATAACCAATCTGACTCATGTGATCTGTTCGAAAATTATTATGATCACTAAAATAACCCATCTAACCCAAATGATCTGCTCAAAGTTCATTATGATCAAAAAAATAATCCATTTATTTCATGTGATCTGTTCAAAATCCATTATGATCACTAAAATAATCAATCTAGCTCACGTGAAAGTCTATCAGAGTCTCCATAAAAGATGCTGAGTGTTTTTTAACAATTAGTTCTCTTTAAATTGTTTTTCGGGAACACCGTTGGTTGACAGGAACTCAATTTTAAAAAAACTACATCTTTTTTGGGAGGTAAAATTTCATGATCACTTATGATCATTAAAAAAATTACGCTTTTGTGTAGTGAAGTTCTAAGACAAGCTAAAATGACTCAATTAACTCGTGTGATCTGTTCAAAATCCATTATGATCACTAACATAACCCATCTAAATCATGTGATATGTTCAAAATCCATTATGATTACTAAAATAACCCATCTTACTCATGTGATCTGTTCAAAACCTATTATGATCACTAAAATAACCCATATAACTCATGTGATCAGTTCGAATTCCATTATGATCACTAAAACAACCCATCATGTGATCAGTTCAAATTCCATTGTGATCACTAAAATAACCCATCTAACTCAAGTGATAGGTTCAAAATCCATTATGATCACTAAAATAAACCATCTAACTCATGTGATAAGTTCAAAATTCAATATGATCACTAAAATAATCCATCTAACTCATGTGAAATTACATCAAACTCTCAATAAAGGATGCTGAGAGTTTTTAACACTTAGTTCTCTTTAAATATTTTTTTCGGGAACACCGTTGGTTGACAGGAACTCGAATTTTAAAAAGCTACATCTTTTTTGGAAGTTAAAATTTCATGATCACTTATGATCATAAAAAAAGCTTACGCTTTTGTGTAGTGAAGCACTAAGACATGCTCAAATGACTCAAATAACTCGTGTGATCTGTTCAAAATCCATTATGATCACTAAAATAACACATCTAATTCAAGTGATATGTTCAAAATCCATTATGATCACTAACATAACCCATCTCAATCATGTACTCTGTTCAAAATCCATTATGATCACTAAAATAGTCCATTTAACTCATGTGATATGCTCAAAATCCAATATAATCACTAAAACAATCCATCTAACTCATGTGAAAAATAGCAGAGTCTCCATGAACGATGCTGAGTTTTTTTTAACAATTAGTTCTCTTTAGATATTTTTTCGGGAACACCGTTGGTTGACAGGAACTCGAATTTAAAAAAGCTACATCTTTTTTGGAAGTTAAAATTTCATGATCATAAAAAAAGCTTACGCTTTTGTGTAATGAAGCTCTTAGACATGCTAAAGTGACAAAATTAACTCGTTTGATCTGTTCAAAATCTATTATGACTACTAAAGTAACCCATCTAGCTCATGTGATCTGTTCAAAATCCATTTTGAACACTAAAATAACCCATCTAACCCATGTGAGAAGTTCAAAATTCTTTATGATCACTACAATAACCCATCTAACTCTTGCGATCTGTTCAAAATCCATTATGATCACTAAAAAAATTCATCTAATCCATGTGAAAATATAGCATAGTCTCCATAAAGGATGCTGAGTGTTTTTAACGAATAGTTCTCTTCAAAAAACATTTCGGGAACACCGTTGGTTGACAGGAACTCGAACTTAAAAAAGCTACATATTTTGGAAATTAAAATTTCATGATCACTTATGATCATAAAAAAAATTTACACTTTTGTGTAGTGAAGTTCTAAGACATGCTAAAATGACTCAATTAACTCATGTGATCTGTTCAAAATCCATTATGATCACTAAAATAACCCATCTAACTCAAGTGATATGTTCAAAATCCATTATGATTACTAACCTAACCCATCTAAATCATGTGATCTGCTCAAAACCCATTGTGATTACTAAAATAGCCAATCTAACTCATGTGATATGTTCAAAATCCAATAAAGTCACTAAAATTACCCATTTAAATCATGTGAACTGTTCAAAATCTAATATAACCACTAAAGTAACCCATCTAGCTCATGTGATTTGTTCAAAATCCATTTTGAACACTAAAATAACCCATCTAACCCATGCGAGAAGTTCAAAATTCATTATGATCACTACAATAACCAATCTACTCAAGTGACTTGTTCAAAGTTTATTATAATCACTAAAATAGTCCATCTAACTCAAATGATCTGTTCAAAATCCAATGTGATCACTAAAATAACCAATCTAACTCTTGCGATCTGTTGAAAATCCATTATGATCACCAAAATAATCCATCTAATCTATGTGAAAATATAGCAGAGTCTCCATAAAGGATGCTGAGTATTTTTAACAAATAGTTCTCTTTAAAAAAAACTTTCGGGAACACCATTGGTTGACAGGAACTCGAAATTAAAAAAGAGTTATGATCATTAAAAAAATTTACGCTTTTGTGTAGTAAAATTCTAAGACATGCTAAAATGACTCAATTAACTCGTGTGATCTGTTCAAAATCCATTATGATCACTAAAATAACCCATCTAACTCATGTGATCTGTGCAAAATCCATTAGGATCAAAAAAATAACCCATCTAACTCATGTGATCTGTTCAAAATCTATTATGATCACTAAAATAACCCATATAACTCATGTGATCAGTTCAAAATCCAATATGATCACTAAATTAACCCATATAATTCTTGTGATCAGTTCAAATTCCATTATGATCACTAAAATAACCCATCTAACCCAAATGATCTGTTCAAAGTTCATTATGATGATTATAATAATCCATTTATTTCATGTGATCTGTTCAAAATCCATTATGATCACTAAAATAACACATCTAATTCAAGTGATATGTTCAAAATCCATTATGATCACTAACATAACCCATCTAAATCATGTACTCTGTTCAAAATCCATTGTGATCACTAAAATAGCCCATTTAACTCATGTGATATGCTCAAAATCCAATAGAATCACTAAAACAATCCATCTAACTCATGTGAAAAATAGCAGAGTCTCCATGAACGATGCTGAGTTTTTTTAACAATTAGTTCTCTTTAGATATTTTTTCGGGAACACCGTTGGTTGACAGGAACTCGAATTTACAAAAGCTACATCTTTTTTGGAAGTTAAAATTTCATGATCATAAAAAAAACTTATGCTTTTGTGTAATGAAGCTCTTAGACATGCTAAAGTGACTAAATTAACTCGTTTGATCTGTTCAAAATCCATTATGATCAGTAAAATAACCCATCTAACTCATGTGATATGTTCAAAATCCATTATGATCACTACAATAACCCATTTAAATCATGTGATCTGTTCAAAATCTATTATGACTACTAAAGTAACCCATCTAGCTCATGTGATCTGTTCAAAATCCATTTTGAACACTAAAATAACCCATCTAACCCATGTGAGAAGTTTAACATTCTTTATGATCACTACCAAAACCCATCTAACTCATGTGATCTGTTCAAAATCCATTATGATCACTAAAATAACCCATCTAACTCAAGTGATATGTTCAAAATCCATTATGATTACTAACCTAACCCATCTAAATCATGTGATCTGCTCAAAACCCATTGTGATCACTAAAATAGCCAATCTAACTCATGTGATATGTTCAAAATCCAATAAAGTCACTAAAATAACCCATTTAAATCATGTGATCTGTTCAAAATCCATTATGACCACTAAAGTAACCCATCTAGCTCATGTGATCTGTTCAAAAACCATTTTGAACGCTAAAACAACCCATCTAACCCATGTGAGATGTTCAAAATTCATTATGATTACTACAATAGCCCATCTAACTCAAGTGATTTGTTCAAAATCCAATAACCCATCTAACTAAAAGTGATTTGTTCAAAGTTTATTATGATCACTAAAATAGTCCATCTAACTCAAATGATCTGTTCAAAATCCAATATGATCACTAAAATATCCCATCTAACTCTTGCGATCTGTTCAAAATCCATTATGATCACTAAAATAATCCATCTAATTCATGTGAAAATATAGCAGAGTCTCCATAAAGGATGCTGAGTATTTTTAACAAATAGTTCTCTTTAAAAAAATTTTCGGGAACACCGTTGGTTGATAGGAGCTCGAATTTAAAAAAGCTACAAATTTTGGAAGTTAAAAATTCATGATCACTTATGATCGTAAGAAAAATTTACGCTTTTGTGTAGTGAAGCTCTATGACATGCTAAAATGACTCAATTAACTCGTGTGATCTGTTCAAAACCCATTATGATCACTAAAATAACCCATCTAACTCATGTGATATGTTCAAAGTCAATTATGATCACTACAAAAACCCATTTAAATCATGTGATCTGTTCAAAACCCATTATGACCACTAAAGTAACCCATCTAGCTCATGTGATCTGTTCAAAATCCATTTTGAACGCTAAAACAACCCATCTAACCCTTGTGAGAAGTTCAAAATTCATTATAATCACTACAATAACCCATCTAAATCATGTGATCTGTTCAAAATCAATTGTGATCACTAAAATAATCCATCTAACTCATGTGAAAATATAGCAGAGTCTCCATAAAGGATGCTGAGTGTTTTTAACAAATAGTTCTCTTTAAAAAAAGTTTCGGGAACACTGTTGGTTGACAGGAGCTCGAATTTAAAAAAGCTACATATTTTGGAAGTTAAAATTTCAGGATCACTTATGATCATAAAAAAAACTTACATTTTGTGTAGTGAAGTTCTAAGACATGCTAAAATGACTCAATTAACTCGTGTGATCTGTTTAAAATCCATTATGTTCACTACAATAACCAATCTGACTCATGTGATCTGTTCAAAATCCATTATGATCACTAAAATAAAACATTTTACTCATTTGATCTGTTCAAAATCCATTATGTTTACTAAATTTACCCATCTAACTCATGTGATCTGTTCAAAATCTATTATGATCACTAAAATAACCCATCTAATTCATGTGATCTGTTCGAAATCCATTAGGATTAAAAAAAATAAACCATTTAATGTTGTAACCTGTTCAAAATGCATTATGATCACTAAAAAAAAACCATCTGACCCAAGTGATATGTTCAAAACCCTTTATGATTACTAAAATAATCCATCTAACTCATGTGAAAATATAGGAGAGTCTCCATAAAGGATGCTGTGTTTTTCTAACAAATAGTTCTCTTTAAAAAAAATTTCGGGAACACTGTTGGTTGACAGGAGCTCTAATTTAAAAAAAGCTACGAATTTTGGTAGTTAAAATTTCATGATCAATTATGATCATAAAAAAAATGTACACTTTTGTGTAGTGAAGTTCTAAGACATGCTAAAATGACTCAATTAACTCGATTGATCTGTCCAAAATCCATTATGATCACTAACATAACCCATCTAAATCATGTGATCTGTTCAAATCAATTGTGATCACTAAAGTAGCCCATCTAACTCATGTGAAATGTTCAAAATCCAATAAAATCACTAAAATAATCCATCTAACTCATGTGAAAATATAGCAGAGTCTCCATAAAGGATGCTGAGTGTTTTTAACAAATAGTTCTCTTTAAAAAAAGTTTCGGGAACACTCTTGGTTGACAGGAGCTCGAATTTAAAAAAAGCTACATATTTTGGTAGTTAAAATTTCATGATCAATTATGATCATTAAAAAAATGTACTCTTTTGTGTAGTGAAGTTCTAAGACATGCTAAAATGACTCAATTAACTCGATTGATCTGTCCAAAATCCATTATGATCACTAAAATAACCCATCTAACTCAAGTGATATGTTCAAAACCCATTATGATCACTAACATAACCCATCTAAATCATGTGATCTGTTCAAAATCAATTGTGATCACTAAAATAATCCATCTAACTCATGTGAAAATATAGCAGAGTCTCCATAAAGGATGCTGAGTGTTTTTAACAAAAAGTTCTCTTTAAAAAAGTTTCGGGAACACTGTTGGTTGACAGGAGCTCGAATTTAAAAAAGCTACATATTTTGGAAGTTAAAATTTCAGGATCACTTATGATCATAAAAAAAACTTACATTTTGTGTAGTGAAGTTCTAAGACATGCTAAAATGACTCAATTAACTCGTGTGATCTGTTTAAAATCCATTATGTTCACTACAATAACCAATCTGACTCATGTGATCTGTTCAAAATCCATTATGATCACTAAAATAACCCATTTAACTCATGTGATCTGTTCAAAATCCATTATGTTTACTAAAATTACCCATCTAACTCATGTGATCTGTTCAAAATCTATTATGATCACTAAAATAACCCATCTAATTCATGTGATCTGTTCGAAATCCATTAGGATCAAAAAAAATAAACCATTTAATGTTGTAACCTGTTCAAAATGCATTATGATCACTAAAAATAACCCATCTGACCCAAGTGATATGTTCAAAACCCTTTATGATTACTAAAATAATCCATCTTACTCTTGTGAAAATATAGGAGAGTCTCCATAAAGGATGCTGTGTTTTTCTAACAAATAGTTCTCTTTAAAAAAAATTTCGGGAACACTGTTGGTTGACAGGAGCTCGAATTTAAAAAAAGCTACATATTTTGGTAGTTAAAATTTCATGATCAATTATGATCATAAAAAAATGTACACTTTTGTGTAGTGAAGTTCTAAGACATGCTAAAATGACTCAATTAACTCGATTGATCTGTCCAAAATCCATTATGATCACTAAAATAACCCATCTAACTCAAGTGATATGTTCAAAACCCATTATGATCACTAACATAACCCATCTAAATCATGTGATCTGTTCAAATCAATTGTGATCACTAAAGTAGCCCATCTAACTCATGTGAAATGTTCAAAATCCAATAAAATCACTAAAATAATCCATCTAACTCATGTGAAAATATAGCAGAGTCTCCATAAAGGATGCTGAGTGTTTTTAACAAATAGTTCTCTTTAAAAAAAGTTTCGGAAACACTCTTGGTTGACAGGAGCTCGAATTTAAAAAAAGCTACATATTTTGGTAGTTAAAATTTCATGATCAATTATGATCATAAAAAAAATGTACTCTTTTGTGTAGTGAAGTTCTAAGACATGCTAAAATGACTCAATTAACTCGATTGATCTGTCCAAAATCCATTATGATCACTAAAATAACCCATCTAACTCAAGTGATATGTTCAAAACCCATTATGATCACTAACATAACCCATCTAAATCATGTGATCTGTTCAAAATCAATTGTGATCACTAAAACAATCCATCTAACTCATGTGAAAATATAGCAGAGTCTCCATAAAGGATGCTGAGTGTTTTTAACAAAAAGTTCTCTTTAAAAAAAGTTTCGGGAACACTGTTGGTTGACAGGAGCTCGAATTTAAAAAAGCTACATATTTTGGAAGTTAAAATTTCAGGATCACTTATGATCATAAAAAAAACTTACATTTTGTGTAGTGAAGTTCTAAGACATGCTAAAATGACTCAATTAACTCGTGTGATCTGTTTAAAATCCATTATGTTCACTACAATAACCAATCTGACTCATTTGATCTGTTCAAAATCCATTATGATCACTAAAATAACCCATTTAACTCATGTGATCTGTTCAAAATCCATTATGTTTACTAAAATTACCCATCTAACTCATGTGATCTGTTCAAAATCTATTATGATCACTAAAATAACCCATCTAATTCATGTGATCTGTTCGAAATCCATTAGGATCAAAAAAAATAAACCATTTAATGTTGTAACCTGTTCAAAATGCATTATGATCACTAAAAATAACCCATCTGACCCAAGTGATATGTTCAAAACCCTTTATGATTACTAAAATAATCCATCTAACTCATGTGAAAATATAGGAGAGTCTCCATAAAGGATGCTGTGTTTTTCTAACAAATAGTTCTCTTTAAAAAAAATTTCGGGAACACTGTTGGTTGACAGGAGCTCGAATTTAAAAAAAGCTACATATTTTGGTAGTTAAAATTTCATGATCAATTATGATCATAAAAAAATGTACACTTTTGTGTAGTGAAGTTCTAAGACATGCTAAAATTACTCAATTAACTCGATTGATCTGTCCAAAATCCATTATGAACACTAAAATAACCCATCTAACACAAGTGATATGTTCAAAACCCATTATGATCACTAACATAACCCATCTAAATCATGTGATCTGTTCAAAATCAATTGTGATCACTAAAGTAGCCCATCTACCTCATGTGAAATGTTCAAAATCCAATAAAATCACTAAAATAATCCATCTAACTCATGTGAAAATATAGCAGAGTCTCCATAAAGGATGCTGAGTGTTTTTAACAAATAGTTCTATTTAAAAAAAGTTTCGGGAACACTGTTGGTTGACAGGAGCTCGAATTTAAAAAAGCTACATATTTTGGAAGTTAAAATTTCAGGATCACTTATGATCATAAAAAAAACTTACATTTTGTGTAGTGAAGTTCTAAGACATGCTAAAATGACTCAATTAACTCGTGTGATCTGTTTAAAATCCATTATGATCACTACAATAACCAATCTGACTCATGTGATCTGTTCAAAATCCATTATGATCACTAAAATAACCCATTTAACTCATGTGATCTGTTCAAAGTCCATTATGTTTACTAAAATAACCCATCTAATTCATGTGATCTGTTCGAAATCCATTAGGATCAAAAAAAATAAACCATTTAATGTTGTAACCTGTTCAAAATGCATTATGATCACTAAAAATAACCCATCTGACCCAAGTGATATGTTCAAAACCCTTTATGATTACTAAAATAATCCATCTAACTCATGTGAAAATATAGGAGAGTCTCCATAAAGGATGCTGAGTGTTTTAAACAATTAGTTCTCTTTAAATATTTTTTCGGGAACACCGTTGGTTGACAGGAACTCGAATTTAAAAAAGCTACATCCTTTTTGGGAGTTGAAATTTCATGATAACTTGTGATCATAAAAAACATTATGCTTTTGTGTAGTGAAGCTCTAAGACATGCCCAAATGACTCAATTATCTTGTGTGATCTGTTCAAAATCCATTATGATCACTAAATTAACCCATCTAACTCATGTGATTTGTTCAAAATCCATTATGATCACTAAAATAACCCATCTATCTCATGTGATCTGTTCAAAATCTATTATGATCACTAAAATAACCCATATAACTCATGTGATCAGTTCAAATTCCATTATGATCACTAAAATAACCCATATAACTCAGGTGATCAGTTCAAATTCCATAAAAATTACTAAAATAACCCATCTAACCCAAGTGATCTGTTCAAAGTTCATTATGATCATTAAAATAAACCATTTAACTCATGTGATCTGTTCAAAATCCATTATGATCACTAAAATAACCCATCTACCTCATGTGATCTGTTCAAAATCCATTATGATCACTAAAATAACCCATCTAACTCAAGTGATATGTTCAAAATCCATTATGATCACTAAAATAACCCATCTATCTCATGTGATCTGTTCAAAATCTATTATGATCACTAAAATAACCCATATAACTCATGTGATCAGTTCAAATTCCATTATGATCACTAAAATAACCCATATAACTCAGGTGATCAGTTCAAATTCCATAAAAATTACTAAAATAACCCATCTAACCCAAGTGATCTGTTCAAAGTTCATTATGATCATTAAAATAAACCATTTAACTCATGTGATCTGTTCAAAATCCATTATGATCACTAAAATAACCCATCTACCTCATGTGATCTGTTCAAAATCCATTATGATCACTAAAATAACCCATCTAACTCATTTGATATGTTCAAAATCGTATATGATCACTAAATTAACCCATCTAACTCATGTAATCTGTTCAAAATACATTATGATTACTATAATAACCCATCTAATTCATGTGATCTGTTCGAAATCCATTAGGATCAAAAAAATAAACCATTTAATGTTGTAACCTGTTAAAAATTCATTATGATCACCAAAAAAACCCATCTAACCCAAGTGATATGTTCAAAACCCATTATGATTTCTAAAATAATTCCATCTAACTCATGTGAAAATATAGGAGAGTCTCCATAAAGGATGCTGAGTGTTTTTAACAACAAGTTCTCTTTAAATATTTTTTCGGGAACACCGTTGGTTGACAGGAACTCGAATTTAAAAAAGCTACATCTTTTTTGGGAGTTGAATTTTCATAATAACTTGTGATCATAAAAAAAAACATTATGCTTTTGTGTAGTGAAGCTCTAAGACATGCCCAAATGACTCAATTATCTCGTGTGATCTGTTCAAAATCTATTATGATCACTAAATTAACCCATCTAACTCATGTGATATGTTCAAAATCCATTATGATCACTAAAATAACCCATCTAACTCATGTGAAAATATAGGAGAGTCTCCATAAAGGATGCTGAGTGTTTTTAACAATTAGTTCTCTTTAAATATTTTTTCGGGAACACCGTTGGTTGACAGGAACTCGAATTTAAAAAAGCTACAGATTTTTGGGAGTTGAAAGTTCATGATAACTTGTGATCATAAAAAACATTATGCTTTTGTGTTGTGAAGCTCTAAGACATGCCCAAATGACTCAATTATCTCGTGTGATCTGTTCAAAATCCATTATGATCACTAAATTAACCCATCTAACTCATGTGATATGTTCAAAATCCATTATGATCACTAAAATAACCCATCTAACTCATGTGATATGTGCAAAATCGTATATGATCACTAAATTAACCCATCTAACTCATGTGATCTGTTCAAAATACATTAGGATCAAAAAAATAAACCATTTAATGTTTTAACCTGTTAAAAATTCATTATGATCACTAAAATAACCCATCTAACCCAAGCGATATGTTCAAAACCCATTATGATTACTAAAAAAATCCATCTAACTCATGTGAAAATATAGGAGAGTCTCCATAAAGGATGCTGAGTGTTTTTAACAATTAGTTCTATTTAAAAAAAATTTCGGGAACACCGTTGGTTGACAGGAACTCGAATTTAAAAAAGCGACATATTTTTGGAGTTGAAAATTCATGATAACTTGTGATCATAAAAAACATTATGCTTTTGTGTAGTGAAGCTCTAAGACATGCCCAAATGACTCAATTATCTCGTGTGATCTGTTCAAAATCCATTATGATCACCAAAATAACCCATCTAATCCAAGTGATTTGTTCAAAACCCATTATGATTTCTAAAATAATTCCATCTAACTCATGTGAAAATATAGGAGAGTCTCCATAAAGGATGCTGAGTGTTTTTAACAATAAGTTCTCTTTATATATTTTTTCGGGAACACCGTTGGTTGACAGAAACTCGAATTTAAAAAAGCTACATCTTTTTTGGGAGTTGAATTTTCATAATAACTTGTGATCATAAAAAAACATTATGCTTTTGTGTAGTGAAGCTCTAAGACATGCCCAAATGACTCAATTATCTCGTGTGATCTGTTCAAAATCCATTATGATCACTAAATTAACCCATCTAACTCATGTGATATGTTCAAAATCCATTATGATCACTAAAATAACCCATCTAACTCATGTGATATGTGCAAAATCGTATATGATCACTATAATAACCCATCTAATTCATGTGATCTGTTCGAAATCCATTAGGATCAAAAAAATAAACCATTTAATGTTTTAACCTGTTAAAAACTCATTATGATCACTAAAATAACCCATCTAACCCAAGCGATATGTTCAAAACCCATTATGATTACTAAAAAAACCCATCTAACTCATGTGAAAATATAGGAGAGTCTCCATAAAGGATGCTGAGTGTTTTTAACAATAAGTTCTCTTTAAATATTTTTTCGGGAACACCGTTGGTTGACAGGAACTCGAATTTAAAAAAGCTACATCTTTTTTGGGAGTTGAATTTTCATAATAATTTGTGATCATAAAAAAAACATTATGCTTTTGTGTAGTGAAGCTCTAAGACTTGCCCAAATGACTCAATTATCTCGTGTGATCTGTTCAAAATCCATTATGATCACCAAAATAACCCATCTAACCCAAGTGTTATGTTCAAAACCCGTTATGATTTCTAAAATAATTCCATCTAACTCATGTGAAAATATAGGAGAGTCTCCATAAAGAATGCTGAGTGTTTTTAACAATAAGTTCTCTTAAAATATTTTTTCGAGAACACCGTTGGTTGACAGGAACTCGAATTTAAAAAAGCTACATCTTTTTTGAGAGTTGAATTTTCATAATAACTTGTGATCATAAAAAAAACATTATGCTTTTGCGTAGTGAAGCTCTAAGACATGCCCAAATGACTCAATTATCTCGTGTGATCTGTTCAAAATCCCTTATGATCACTAAATTAACCAATCTAACTCATGTGATATGTTCAAAATCCATTATGATCACTAAAATAACCCATCTAACTCATGTGATATGTGCAAAATCGTATATGATCACGATAATAACCCATCTAATTCATGTGATCTGTTCGAAATCCATTAGGATCAAAAAAATAAACCATTTAATGTTGTAACCTGTTAAAAATTCATTATGATCACCAAAATAACCCATCTAACCCAAGTGATATATTCAAAACCCATTATGATTTCTAAAATAATTCCATCTAACTCATGTGAAAATATAGGAGAGTCTCCATAAAGGATGCTGAGTGTTTTTAACAATAAGTTCTCTTTAAATATTTTTTCGGGAACACCGTTGGTTGACAGGAACTCGAATTTAAAAAAGCTACATCTTTTTTGGGAGTTGAATTTTCATAATAAATTGTGATCATAAAAAAACATTATGCTTTTGTGTAGTGAAGCTCTAAGACATGCCCAAATGACTCAATTATCTCGTGTGATCAGTTCAAAATCCATTATGATCACTAAATTAACCCATCTAACTCATGTGATATGTTCAAAATCCATTATGATCACTAAAATAACCCATCTTACTCATGTGAAAATATAGGAGAGTCTCCATAAAGGATGCTGAGTGTTTTTAACAATTAGTTCTCTTTAAATATTTTTTCGGGAACACCGTTGGTTGACAGGAACTCGAATTTAAAAAAGCTACATATTTTTGGGAGTTGAAAGTTCATGATAACTTGTGATCATAAAAAACATTATGCTTTTGTGTAGTGAAGCTCTAAGACATGCCCAAATGACTCAATTATCTCGTGTGATCTGTTCAAAATCCATTATGATCACCAAAATAACCCATCTAACCCAAGTGATATGTTCAAAACCCATTATGATTTCTAAAATAATTCCATCTAACTCATGTGAAAATATAGGAGAGTCTCCATAAAGGATGCTGAGTGTTTTTAGCAATAAGTTCTCTTTAAATATTTTTTCGGGAACACCGTTGGTTGACAGGAACTCGAATTTAAAAAAGCTACATCTTTTTTGGGAGTTGAATTTTCATAATAACTTGTGATCATAAAAAAACATTATGCTTTTGTGTAGTGAAGCTCTAAGACATGCCCAAATGACTCAATTATCTCATGTGATCTGTTCAAAATCCATTATGATCACTAAATTAACCCATCTAACTCATGTGAAAATATAGGAGAGTCTCCATAAAGGATGCTGAGTGTTTTTAACAATTAGTTCTCTTTAAATATTTTTTCGGGAACACCGTTGGTTGACAGGAACTCGAATTTAAAAAAGCTACATATTTTTGGGAGTTGAAAGTTCATGATAACTTGTGATCATAAAAAACATTATGCTTTTGTGTAGTGAAGCTCTAAGACATGCCCAAATGACTCAATTATCTCGTGTGATCTGTTCAAAATCCATTATGATCACCAAAATAACCCATCTAACCCAAGTGATATGTTCAAAACCCATTATGATTTCTAAAATAATTCCATCTAACTCATGTGAAAATATAGGAGAGTCTCCATAAAGGATGCTGAGTGTTTTTAACAATAAGTTCTCTTTAAATATTTTTTCGGGAACACCGTTGGTTGACAGGAACTCGAATTTAAAAAAGCTACAACTACATATTTTTGGGAGTTGAAAGTTCATGATAACTTGTGATCATAAAAAACATTATGCTTTTGTGTAGTGAAGCTCTAAGACATGCCCAAATGACTCAATTATCTCGTGTGATCTGTTCAAAATCCATTATGATCACCAAAATAACCCATCTAACCCAAGTGATATGTTCAAAACCCATTATGATTTCTAAAATAATTCCATCTAACTCATGTGAAAATATAGGAGAGTCTCCATAAAGGATGCTGAGTGTTTTTAACAATAAGTTCTCTTTAAATATTTTTTCGGGAACACCGTTGGTTGACAGGAACTCGAATTTAAAAAACCTACACCTTTTTTGGGAGTTGAATTTTCATAATAACTTGTGATCATAAAAAAACATTATGCTTTTGTGTAGTGAAGCTCTAAGACATGCCCAAATGACTCAATTATCTCGTGTGATCTGTTCAAAATCCATTATGATCACCAAAATAACCCATCTAACCCAAGTGATATGTTCAAAACCCATTATGATTTCTAAAATAATTCCATCTAACTCATGTGAAAATATAGGAGAGTCTCCATAAAGGATGCTGAGTGTTTTTAACAATAAGTTCTCTTTAAATATTTTTTCGGGAACACCGTTGGTTGACCGGAACTCGAATTTAAAAAAGCTACATCTTTTTTGGGAGTTGAATTTTCATAATAACTTGTGATCATAAAAAAACATTATGCTTTTGTGTAGTGAAGCTCTAAGACATGCCCAAATGACTCAATTATCTCGTGTGATCTGTTCAAAATCCATTATGATCACTAATGTAACCCATCTAACTCATGTGATATGTTCAAAATCCATTATGATCACTAAAATAACCCATCTATCTCATGTGATATGTTCAAAACCCATTATGATTTCTAAAATAATTCCATCTAACTCATGTGAAAATATAGGAGAGTCTCCATAAAGGATGCTGAGTGTTTTTAACAATAAGTTCTCTTTAAACATTTTTTCGGGAACACCGTTGGTTGACAGGAACTCGAATTTAAAAAAGCTACATACTTTTGGGAGTTGAAAGTTCATGATAACTTGTGATTATAAAAAACATTATGCTTTTGTGTAGTGAAGCTCTAAGACATGCCCAAATGACTCAATTATCTCGTGTGATCTGTTCAAAATCCATTATGATCACCAAAATAACCCATCTAACCCAAGTGATATGTTCAAAACCCATTATGATTTCTAAAATAATTCCATCTAACTCATGTGAAAATATAGGAGAGTCTCCATAAAGGATGCTGAGTGTTTTTAACAATAAGTTCTCTTTAAACATTTTTTCGGGAACACCGTTGGTTGACAGGAACTCGAATTTAAAAAAGCTACATATTTTTGGGAGTTGAAAGTTCATGATAACTTGTGATTATAAAAAACATTATGCTTTTGTGTAGTGAAGCTCTAAAACATGCCCAAATGACTCAATTATCTCGTGTGATCTGTTCAAAATCCATTATGATCACTAATGAAACCCATCTAACTCATGTGATATGTTCAAAATCCATTATGATCACTAAAATAACCCATCTATCTCATGTGATCTGTTCAAAATCTATTATGATCACTAAAATAACCCATATAACTCATTTGATCAGTTCAAATTCCATTATGATCACTAAAATAACCCATATAACTCAGGTGATCAGTTCAAATTCCATAAAAATCACTAAAATAACCCATCTAACCCAAGTGATCAGTTCAAAGTTCATTATGATCATTAAAATAAACCATTTAACTCATGTGATCTGTTCAAAATCCATTATGATCAAAAAAATAAACCATTTAATGTTTTAACCTGTTAAAAATTCATTATGATCACTAAAATAACCCATCTAACCCAAGCGATATGTTCAAAATTCATTTTTATTACTAAAAAAATCCATCTAACTCATGTGAAAATATAGGAGAGTCTCCATAAAGGATGCTGAGTGTTTTTAACAATTAGTTCTATTTAAAAAAAATTTCGGGAACACCGTTGGTTGACAGGAACTCGAATTTAAAAAAGCTACATATTTTTGGAAGTTGAAAGTTCATGATAACTTGTGATCATAAAAAACATTATGCTTTTGTGTAGTGAAGCTCTAAGACATGCCCAAATGACTCAATTATCTCGTGTGATCTGTTCAAAATCCATTATGATCACTAATGTAACCCATCTAACTCATGTGATATGTTCAAAATCCATTATGATCACTAAAATAACCCATCTATCTCATGTGATCTGTTCAAAATCTATTATGATCACTAAAATAAAACCCATATAACTCATGTGATCAGTTCAAATTCCATTATGATCACTAAAATAACCCATATAACTCAGGTGATCAGTTCAAATTCCAAAAAAATCACTAAAAAAACCCATCTAACACAAGTGATCAGTTCAAAGTTCATTATGATCATTAAAATAAACCATTTAACTCATGTGATCTGTTCAAAATCCATTATGATCACTAAAATAACCCATCTACCTCATGTTATCTGCTCAAAATCCATTATGATCACTAAAATAACCCATCTAACTCATGTGATATGTTCAAAACCGTATATGATCACTAAATTAACCCATCTAACTCATGTGATCTGTTCAAAATACATTATGATCACTTTAATAAGCCATCTAACTCATGTGATATGTTCAAAGTCCGTTATGATCACTAAAATAATCCATCTAAATCATGTGATCTGTTCAAAATCCATTATGATCCCTAAAATTACCCATCCAACTCCAGTGATTTGTTCAAAATCAGTTATGATCACTAAAACAAACCATCAAACTCATGTGATCAGTTCAAAATCCATTATGATCAATAAAATAAGCCATCTAACTCAAGTGATCATTTCAAAATCATTATGATTACTAAAATAACCCATCTAACTCATGTGATATGTTCAAAGTCCATTAGGATCACTAAAATATTCCATCTAACTCACGTGATCTGTTAAAAATCCATTATGATCCCTAAAATAACCCATCTAACTAATTTGAACTGTTCGAATTCCATTATGATCACTAAAATTACCCATCCAACTCATGTGAATTGTTCAAAATCCATTATGATCCTTAAAATAACCCATCAAACTCATGTGATCAGTTCAAATTCCATTGTGATCACTACAATAAGCCATCTAACTTATGTGATATGTTCAAAGCCCATTATGATCACTAAAATATTCCATCTAACTCACGTGATCTGTTAAAAATCCATTATGATCCCTAAAATAACCCATCTAACTCATTTGATCTGTTCAAAACCATTATGATCAATAACATAACCCATCTAACTCATGTGATCTTTTCAAAATCCATTATGATCACTAAAATCACCCATCTAACTCATGTGATCAATTCAAAATTCATTATGATCACTAGAATAACCCATCTAACTCATGTTATTTGTTCAAAATCCATTATGATCTTTAAAATAACCCATTTAACTCATATGTTCTGTTCAAAATCCATTAAGATCAAACAGGATCAAAAGAAAAAAAACGAATGAAAACAATGCGGTAGGCAGCGATAGGAAAAAACTCAAAATCTCTATTTTGCTCAACACTGTGTGTCGAATTCTTTGATAATCAAGAAATGCTTCCTTGTTTTGAGAAAATCAAAAAACTTACAGTTCTTTTCATCTATTGTAAAAGAAAAACTGAAAAAACTTTAAACCTGGTTAGTGATCTTTGAGCGGGGTTCTGTTTTCAGAGAGTAATTTCAACTGTAATCTAAAATTTATTCAAATTGCTCTGGTGCTGAAACTACAAGTAGCTTCAGCACTTACAAATAAGTGTCATTGTTAGAGGTAGAATATGATTGGTTAGTTAGTAGTATTTTATAGAGATAGATTTATGAATAATATAGTTGGATATAATTACAAGTTTATTACAGGTTACACCCATCCGAAGCGTAGAGAGTTTTTAGTTTCTTACTACTTATTGAAGTGAAGAACGGTGGATTTAGTTTTCTTTGGAAGTTTTGAGCAGTGACTTCTTGAATAGGGTAGAGATGTAGCTGCTCGTATAGTGGGAAGAAGATTCTTTGTTTGTGTTTCAACATGGGTCTCGTTGAACATGGGTTGTCTTGGATGATTGTGTCGAGACTTCAGATCGATGCAATGATGTATCAGTTTTGTTAAGATTAGAGCGAGAGTAGCGCCAAGTGACTAGGATCGGTATGTGAGATCAACATCGAGATGGCCATTGGTCTGTTTCAATGGGTTTCCTTTGCTGCGATGTTGGGTACATACATTAAATCCTTTGAGAGTAGTGACTACGGCATCAAAGTGAATAGATTTGCCATTCCAGAGTTGGAACGTAAACGAGTTGTCATCTCCTTTGCTGCTCGTTCCTTGGGCTCTAAGAAATCTTTATATACTTCATTTATATATACATCTTTTAGTGAAGTCGGTTTTTAGTCATGATTTATTATTAGTTTTTTTCGCAAAAGCGTTTTTATTTTAGTTCGGTTGTTTTAAAGAGCCGGTCACCCTAGAGCAGCTCTCGTCAAAAATAGAGTGTGGGTCACAAAGAGTGGATATAGCGCGGTGGGTTAGGCCGGCTATAGAGCACGCTCAGGACGTCCCTCTGGTTGTTGAGGCCAGGAGTGGCAAGTGCCAAGTGACTAGGATCGGTATGTGAGATCAACATCGAGATGGCCATTGGTCTGTTTCAATGGGTTTCCTTTGCTGCGATGTTGGGTACATACATTAAATCCTTTGAGAGTAGTGACTACGGCAACAAAGTGAATAGATTTGCCATTCCAGAGTTGAAATGTAACCGAGTTGCCATCTGCTCTGCTGCTCGTTCCTTGGGCTCTAAGAAATCTTTACATACTGCATTTATATATCTACATCTTATAGTGAAGTCAGTTTCTATTTATGATTTATTCTCAGTTTTTTTTTTCGCAAAAGCGCTTTTATTTTAGTTCGGTTATTTTAAAGAGTCGCTCGCCCTAGAGCATTTCTCGTCAAAAACAGAGTGTGGGTGACAAAGCGTGGATGTAGCGCGGTGGGTTACGCAGGCTATAGAGCATGCTAAGGCCGTTCCTCTGGTTTTGAGGCCAGGATTGGGTTATCTCTTATGATGTCTTTGTGCAGAGTCTCATTATATGTTTTGTTTCATTTTCATTACCTGTTTTTTTATTTTTTGTTTTGGTTGTGTCCATTTCTCAAAAGTACAAACATTTGTTTCGGGTTTGTCTTTCGACTTTTTGTAGTTTTTTTGATTTTAATAAAAATTAAAAGTGAGTTTCAAAAGAATAAATTATCCAGTTTCTGGATAAATCAATGTGGATTTAATCCGGTTTGGGTACCGTGGGACTTTCTTTTTCAGTCATGCTATTAGTTTGTTTTTTTTTGGCGTTAGTAAGCTGCGTTGGTTAGTTTTGCTTACTTTTATAGTCCTTCCAACCCGGTTAGGGTACAATATGAAACGTGTGAAAACAAGTTAGAGTTGTTATCTGTCAAAGTTAAAACGTTAGATTCATTATTTAAACAGTTTTTCGTGAGCGAGCTGTGCGAGTTGTGGAAAGAGTGTATGATATACGGGCGAGTAAAGAAAATTGAGATTAAAAAAAGAAGCTCCTTCTTATAAAAAGTGGTTAGCTTTCTTCAATTTATTTTTCAATTTTTTAAAATAAGTTTACTGCTTTTGGAATATGAATTTACTGCCGTTGAAATTTAAATTTTTGATAATAATGCTTTCAAAAAGAGAACATACAAAATTAATTGTATACTGCATTTGTTAAACTGAATTAAAAAAGTTTTGTAGAAAAGAATTTCTAAATTTTGTTTGTTTTTTTTTCTTTTTAGATGAATAAAACAAAAGTGAGACATTTATAAAGAATGGTTGGTGTTTTTTTATTTGTTAGACAAATTATTCTTTTATACTTACACAGGGTTTTTCTCCTCAAAAAATCGTTTTTGGAAATTAATGCGAATAGTGTCTGATGTCGTGAGGGGTTTTGCAAGCATGCGGATGACGTTTTTAGTCTGAAGAAGGGGCCCTAGAAGCTCGAGTGCTCGAATGATGTTGTGCTCTTCATTATTGAGTGAGAATTTACGCAATGTATTTTGGATTAAGTTATATAGCTTGTAATTATTTTTAAGTTTATGAAAGTACTCTAGCTTGTGGATTTCGATGGGCTGTATATAATCGTGAGCGGGATTCTTCACTGTCAAGAGACTTGGTTAGAGGGCAGACTATTTAAATTTGTCTGATGGGATCATAATTACGGAGGATGCCGTGTATGTTAGTTTTTTTGTACAATAAGTAAAATTTAGAAGGTATGGTGATGTGTATTTGGAATTAATGAATGTGAACCTGTGCTGTGGGTTCTGGGATTATGTGTTAGTTGTGTAGTGGTGTTGGATAAAAAGTGTATGTGTGAGTTAATTTAGTGGGTAACAATATTTCGTGCGAGCAGTGCAAGTTATGTTTCTTGGGTGGGAGGAACTGAAAAAATAGGGCAGAGTGGTTAATTTTGTTAAATGAGGAATCATGAGCTTTGGTGTCTTTGAGTGCGCTGGAAAAATATTGTCTTATTTTTCATTCAGGCTGTTAATTACAAATACATGTTCTGATTCTTTGAAAAATTTTTCAGTTATTTGGGGGTTAGTGTTTTGATTTTCTTCTAAAACTGTATCTTCCATATTTCGAGCAAAAGTTTGATCGTACTGATTAATGAAAAATTTGTTAGCTTTTTGTGCTACGAATCTATTTAACGTCTGGGTTAGTCCTATAGTTGTGAACTTTTTTCATGCAGTGCGGTAGTTAGTTGCTCTAGTCTGGATTGACATATTTCATTATCGGCTGGGTTTTTATACAATGGGAAAGATAGGGGTTAGTAAAGTGGTAGTGGGATGTCCATGAAAGTGTGGAAACCAGGCTTTATTCGTCAACGAAATTCAGTTGGTGATTGTTAGCGGTTTCGTAGTAAGTGTATTGTGGGAAGAAGGGTAATTTACATTTAAGAATTCTTTAGTGTTAGTGTGAAGTGGGTGAAAGGAAAATAGTCGTGGTGGTCGGGTTGGTGAAGTTTTGGGTATTGGGATGTTTTCGCTTGAAGACTCGGTGGGCTCGGGTCTCTACTGCTGTGAGTACTTGCTTGTAGGAAATAGAGTGTGATAGGTGATGAATTGTTCGTGTATTAGTGTTCTGAAGCTGTTGTTCTAAGGTGATAAAATTGTCTAGTTCATGCTCTAGTGCTTCAGTGTAAGGGCTAGAGGGGTCGGGTTGATCACTGGTCATTGGGGAGAGTATTCGAGATGCTTCGGTGTAGGAAAAAGGGGCTGGGGAGGTTTTCTCGGAAAGTTGGATTGGATGGAAAGAAGCTGCCGAAAAAGTGGATGAGCTAAGCTGGGAGTTTTAAAGTTCATCTTGGGTTTCATTATCGGATTTATTGAATTGTGAGATTGTATAAAGAACTGTTTACCTGGAATCATCAGAATCCATGCGTAGTGAATTAGTCGTGAATGAGGGTAAGGGAGAAGAGGTGAGGTCAGAAAGGGAAATTCGAAAGGAGTGACCTTAGAGGTTAAATTGGTTATGAAAGTTAGCGGTTGAGGGATCCAATTTGGCGGCTCATCGTGGGCTACAAAGATGGTCGTTCTGAGAACAAAAATTGGTGATGGGTGGTTGTTCTACAATTTGTTCATACCTGTTGTCAAAGTTTGGTTGGTGGAACACTATATGGGAAACTTGGCTTTGTGGGTAGCTATGACTTGGTGAGATGTGCTCTGTTGTTGTTTGATTTTAATAGTTTCGTGGTGCTAAAGAAAAAGGATGGTTATTATATAAATTGTGCAATTGTGGTGCTGTAGGTGTTGGGCTTGTCTCGTCTTGTGAAGTATAATATGCAATCAGTGTGTTTGCTAGTTTTTTGTTATGTTCACTAATTTGACTGTCTAAAAGATTTTTGTTGATTGAATTCGAAAACATTTCAAAAAATCCTGCAAAGAATATACATGCTACACTTGCTTGTTTGTTTAGTTGTGTATGAATTGCGCATGTGTTATAAATTCCTTTCAAGAGTGAGAAAAGAAATCCAAAGAAATTAAACATGGCACATTATATAGTCAATCTTTCTAAGATGTAATAGAGCCATCCTAGAAAAGCGAGAAGTTCATTTTTGAGATTGACGAAGCTGAAAATAATAATGGGTAAAATATCTTCTGGTCGGTTTTTTGTAGATATATGTAGTTTTTTATATTTTTAAAATATCCGCTGTAATCTTGTGCATATATATCAGAGAATGCGTTTTCATCACGTTTTCTTAAATTTTGCTCTACCGATTGTCTTTGGGTAGTGTCCAGTTTTGGTTAGAAGTTCTGAAAACTGCTGTGTTCGAATGTGATGTTGTATATCGGATCTAGAGTATATACCTATTAATTGTAAGTCTATAATTGGGTTATGAATGATGGCGGCATAAGAATAGGGTATGGGGTGAGTAGACAGTATTTGTCTTTATTTGAGTTTAGCTGTTCTTCATTGTGGCTGTTTTCAGATCCATATGGAACGGATGTATCCCAAAAATATGAGCGTCTGGAAAGCGTGTCGTTAAAATGCACTGTTTTTGAAGAATATAGGGATTCTTGTGAGATAAAACTTGATCTATTACCTGATAATAAATATCCTGCAGAAGGTATTTTTAATACTGCTAATGCAAGTGATTGAAATATTTGCGTTCATTCGAGTTCAAATAAATGATAGAGTGTTTCTAATTCGGATAATGATTTTCTTGAAAAATTCTACTTATTGTGTAATCCAATTTCATATCTAAGTATATATCATAGTAGATTGCACCAAAGTAAGCCTTGTTCATGAGTGATAGTTCCCGTAGGCGTGTGCTGCCTTCATCCTGTGGACAAAGTTTTCCACCGTGATTTCCTGTACAATTCACAAACGTTACTGGGATGTACGAACTTTCGTCACTAGGATTTGGTAGGGGTGTGCTGGATTTTTTGTATCCGACAAGATTTTCTGAGAATTGTGTTTCATAAAGTGGTGTATTATTTTTGCAAGCGACTTCTGTTTCGGGGAAGATTTGAAAACGTGTTACTTTGTTTTCTATTCCTTCGAATCTTTTATAAGGGTTTCCCTTAGATTCTAATTTATCAGGGTTTACTTTTTTGAAAGAAATTGATTCAATGCAGTATTGTTGATGAAATTTAATCATTCTTGTGTGATATTTTGCAACTTGAAAAATGATACACGTGTCTTCAGGGGACCAAACTACGGTTGCCTGGGTTGATGTGGTAGGCTCGCAATAACCTTGGTCGTTTTTCCAATCTAAGAGTATTCCTTGATAAAATATACTGTCATCTTTTGAATATCGTGTTAATTGTACTTTCTCTAATTGAATTTTCCAATCGAAAAACATTATTTCTTGATACACTTTAATTTTCATGTCTGCTTTACATTTAGAAGGGTTATTTTTTCCAAAGTTTTGTATCCAATTCTTATCGTGTAGTTCATAAAATAAATGTCCGTGTGCGCCGTGAATTGGGTAGTTATCGTTTTATTTTACCTGCCTGATGTGCAGAGTCTGGAAATACCTAAAAATTTACCAATTTATGATTCGTACCTTTGTTTGTAGTTAATTTTAATCGTTTGAGATCGTTTTTACAGTCTTCAGGGTTAAGAGTAAAAATATGTCGATGTTGCTCTGGTATAAAGGTTCGTGGTCAGGTCTCTTTTTGTTTATTGGAGACTCGTGAACCATTTTCTTTTTTCTCTGACAATTTCGCTGTGAATTTATATACTATTAAGGCTGTAGCTCGTGCTTTTGAATAAAGTGTGGCTACTATATTTATTGATTCTATTCCTTGTGGTTTGGATTCGCATTGTGTTACTTAATTTATTGCGTTTTTGTGTAATGTTTTTTGTTTAATTTCTTCACAATCATATTGTGTAACTAATAGGTCTTGTGGTCCCATTCGAGGGGAAGTAGTTTGATGAGATGTTGTTTCTAAAACGGCAAGGGGAGAAAAAAATTTAAATTTAAGGCAAAAAGTTATTAAAAGATACATGAATAAGATAGTCCTGAATACGGATTACAGAATGTTATGTATCCGAGTGTTTTTTTTGTTTATCTATCGTATTTATAAATAAGTTCTCTTGTGATAAGGGGAGGAGGAAGAGATTGAGCTGTTATATTTTGTGGAGCTAGGGGTGATGGGTGATGGGCTAAATTATTTACTTTTACTGTTTTTTCAAACTTAACTGTTAGGTTGTCTTGTGTCAGAATCAATAAATTGTGTTCTTGTATATCTTTTTGAATATAGTGTCTATATTGTAATCTGTTGAGAGTCTAATTATATAATCTATTGGTGTCAAGATGTTGACCAAATAGGGGAGGAGGTGCTACGAATATGTTCCAATCTAATCGTAGAGGTATATTTGTTGCTAAAAGTTCTCTATATCTGTCGTCTAAATTCAGAGGAAAAGCTGCAGTTGGAGTTTGATTTATTGTTAAAGGGGTTGAAGGTAGTGATAAAGTTTCTGGTAGTGACAAGGATGTATCTGATTAGATATCAATAGATTAGTTTACTAAATTTTGTTCACATTGAGTGGAAGCTTGTGTCATCCGATGTGGAAGACATTGTGTCGAAGAAGGGGGATTAAAAGAATTGTCACGCATTTGTCCAGAAATAGTGGTTGATCCTTGGTAATCTGATGGGTTGTTGGGAAAACTTTGTTGTGAAATTGTTTGTAATGGTGTGGGGGGTACTTTGAATTGTTTTACTAGAAAGATCTAAAGGATTCGGGGATGGTGATGAGGGTATATTAAAATGAACTCTGGGTGTTGCGAGATTTTGTATTTCTTCGGGGATGGGTTATTTGTCTTTCATTGTAGATGTTTGACTTTAGTTTTGACTTGGATGCCTTGTTCCGTTAGGGTCTTGCTGGAAAGAAGGATAGATGTTATCTGTTGGTTCGTATTGTGGTTCGCTTAGAGGTGCGTGGCGGATCTTTAGTAATAAAAGTTCAGATAATAACACGTGTCTTTCTTTGTATGTCTAACGATTTTCTTGAAATGAAAAGCGTTTTGATGATTGGGGTTGATTTATTGACTAGCCGTTGGTGTTGTTGGGAGCTACTGGGATGTCGATGTCGGTATGGATTGTTGGCGTGGTTGTTGATGAGCAATTTTGGAGTGTTTCCATTTTTTCCTTTAATGAAAAAAATCTAAGTTGCTTATAATATTCTTCTATACAAATGATCAAAAGGGTTGTTGCTAGTGCAAAAGTGATTATTGCATTTTTTACACATTTATATATTGTCAAAACTAGGGAAACTAGGAAGGTGACAAAAATTACTAAAAGAAAAAGGATTTCTTTTTTGTTGAGTAATTATCCTAACATTCAGATAGTTGTTGAAGTATCGTAGCTGAGAAGTGGCCAAGGATTTTTGAGTAGTTTAGGTAGGCTTTTGTGAGGGAGTGAGAAATAACTAAGAAACTACAAAAAATTTTGAAAAAAGGATGAATATTTCAAGGGTGTCTATGATAAAATATACTAAGTTGAAAAAAGATTGTGAGAATTAAAAAAAGGAGTTTTGAAACTTTTGTTTTTAGAAATTGAATTGATTGCGAAAGAGTCATTTAAAAAATGAATTGTTTCGTCGAATTTTTTTTTTGGATCGAACATTGAATGTGGCCAAATTTTCAAAAGATTTCTGACCACTGGGTTGGATATGAGCATTTTGGATATGGGCGAGGAGAAGTGTGGAGGTCTAGGAATGAGCTTCCTAGTTTTTTTAATGGATGGTTGGGTGTTTTGCGAAGTTATATCGACTATAGGCTAAATGATCATGTTGGATTTTGTCATTAGACTTACTCAATATTTTTCTTTCGGGGAAATGTGGGATCTAACTTGAAAAAATTTTGTTGATTTTCGTATCACTTGATAGGAGAGGTTGCAACATTTAGATTTAGTTTATTTAGGTTGTCAAGTATCAGCGTTTTGCTTATTTTTGACCTGTAGGTTGTCTAGTTTCAGTTTCATATTCGTTTGAAGTAAGCAACTTGTCGGCTAATGAAGTGGTGTTAAAATGAGGCGATTGTTTCGATTGGTTTCGAATGGTTGAAACTGAACTAGATGTTCATTATTGTAAATTGAATTATCGAGAAAGAAACAAAAAGACTTGATATTATAATCCAAGTAACGTATTCAGCTAATTAGGAAAGAGTTTTTGAAACTCGATTTTCTTTAATATTTTAGATTGTTGGATGAAAGTTCTGTGCTGTGGTCTTTCCGTGGTCGACTTCGGAGTCGGGATGATTTGCGTTGTAGTGACATCTCTTTTGTTTCCTTTGGTGAAATTTTTTCTTCTAATTTACGATTTATGCTTTATTTTTGTGGTGTTTGTTTTTTGTTTGTTCCTTGATTTTTCGGTGGGATTTTTTTATTTTGCTTGTTTTCTGATTTAGATAAAATTGATGTTTGAGATTCATTTTGAATTTGTTGATAATTGTTAGCCGAGTTATCTTGAACAACTTTTAGTCCTGTAAATGAGTATTACTGTGTTAATTCGCGAAGAGCGTATTCTTTTATGTAATATGGTATAGGATTATTTCGGTGTTGAACTAATTCTTTATTAGAATCGATAAGTTTGTATGTAGCATCATTGGGTATGTCAATAAATTTAAATGGTTTTTTTGCGGATCGGTTAAAATTTTTAGATATATTTTTTTGTGTTATAAAATTTGGTATAAACACATATGTTCCAATTTTTTAAGACTATAGCTGGTAGCTATAACATTCGGTATAGTTAGTATCATTTCCATTAATGATATATCTGGGGTGTTCCCGTAGTGAACAGTTCATACCTTTGACTAAACCATTAGTCCATGGGGCATGAAATTTTCGGGGTTGATGTTTATATCTATACAGATGGTATTTTATTATGATTTAATTATTGATGAAATCAGTGCCGTTGTCTGTGACAAGAATTTCTGGTAATCCAAATTTAGCTATCCAGTTTTCGTATAGTGTTGTATATGCATAATAATCGTTAAAATGAGGTACAGGATTAAGTGCTACTTAGTGATTAAATGCATCAACTATGACCATTATATATGAGTTTCCTTCTGAGGAAGGTGATATAGGTACTTTTGTATCGAATTAGTTTCTGTGGTTGAAATATAAATTTCGTCGTTCAAAGTCTTCTTTCTCTGCTCATTGCTTTTTATGTGAATATGGCTGTTTTAATTGACATGTTATGCAGTCGATACAAAAAATTTGTGTCCAAATTGGTGCATTTGGAAAGTAAAATTTTTTGAATAAAATTGGAGTATGCCTTTTCTGATCCTGCATGTCCTTTTGTATTTAAAGAATGTGAGATGAGAAAGGATAGGAGTATCACACTCAATGGCAGACAGGGTACTTTTATTTCATAGTTTTGGTATTCCAAGATGTCAGTAGTCTCACTCATTGTTTTGTTATTAACTTTTATAAATTATCTAAGGAGTATTTCATTTCTTAGAATTGTGATATCTGCTTTGATGGGTTTTGTTTTTAATTTGTGCCAAGAATTAAGTTGACTAATGACTGGGTCAAAGTTTTGGTATTTTTGTAGTAGTTCCAGTGTTATGTTTTCTGTGGCTGGTAGGAAAACGTTTTCAATTTCAGTTATTGAGAGTGGTACATTATCTAAACTGTCGGGTAAATTATAAACTTGAATAGGTCAAAGTTATCAGTTAAGTTTTCTTTTTCTATTAAAGGAAATAGGTCTTTCCTTTCTATTTTTTGTTTTGCATTGATATTTATCCATGATGAATATGGTTTCGGTTTAAATGTAGAGCTTTCTAATAGGCTACTTCCTAATGATTATTTTGGCAGTCTAGATATAAAGCGAAATATTGTAAGTTACTTAGCTGTGCATTATCAAGATCGTTTTCCACTTCATATTTGCATTTCAATCGTGGTGGTGTTTCGTCATTTACAACAAAAAAATTTATGTTTTGTGGTATTTCTACTGTCAATTTTCTTGTTATTAATGCAGGTGGTGTATTTTGACTGAGTGCATTTGGCACTACAAAATCTTTTCCTGCAGTCCAAACTATATATAAGTTTGGAAATATAATTTATTTAAATTGAAGACTATAAACTCTAAGTATTGGGTTTGATTTTTGTGTAAATATTCAAATAATAGGTTTGTGATCTGTAAATAAAGTTGTTGGATGTTTTGATTCAAGGATCAAAATTTCAAATTCTGTGAGAGTTTAAATTATAGCCGTGCATTCTCTCATAAGTGCAGATAGTCTAAGTTAGGCTTGAATAAGTAATCTTGAATTCGCCGAGATAAGTTTCATTTTAATTTTACCTTTGTGTGGTTGTAATAATGCTGCGCTTAATTCCAAAGGATGAAGAGTCGCACATAGCATAAAATGGTTGACCTGGATCTGGGATCGTGTTTGATTTTTGTTCTTTAGAGAGAGTGTTTATTTCTTTAAAATGTTTCTGGTGCTCTAGTGTCCATTCAAACATAATTTGTTGTCTAATAATATTATAAAACGGTCTTAAAAATAATTGCATTTTTTAGACGTATTTACATAAAAAACTTAGAATCCAAAGAAATCTTTGATTTTCGTTTTGTTTGTTGGGAGTTAAAGTTTTAATATAGCTTCCATGCGTGATTTTAATGGAGTGATTGTGTTTTTTTCAATATTATGTCCAAGGAATTTAACACGGGTGAGAAAGAAATGTGATTTATCTGGGGATGCTTTCATGTTTTCTTTAAGTAAGATTTGGTGATAATTATCTAAAACTCTAAACTTTTCGTTTTTTGTTTGTGTTTGCATGAAAAGATCGTCTAGATAGGTAAAGACATTTTTGCTCAGAAAGAGTGGTCAAAAAAATTTGCTCAAAAAGGCTGAAAAAGCTGCTGGTTCTATGAAATTTCCTTAGAAAAGTCTATTAAATTCTTATTTTTGATATCCAATGACGAATTGTGTTTGATGTCTTGATTGTTCGTCTAATGGCATTTGATTGATCGCGCTGTTCATGTCAGCTGTTGTAAAGTGAGTAGTACTTGTCTTGGTTCTATAGGCCAATTGAATTTAGATTCATCAATGAGTGAATTGAGATATCTGGTATCTTGAACAATTTTTAAGGATCCACCTTTAGCGAAATAACTTTATTACCTGGTGAAATAGTTTTTTTTTCTAAAATATCAAGTAATCTATTTACTTTATCTTGTAACTGAATTGGGACTTTACTTACTTGTTGTTTTTTGAAAACTGCGTAGGTTTTAGAGGTAGAGGTAGTGGTTAATTCGTTTTTCCAATATCAGAGTTAGATATGGCATAAACCATTGAGTTCTGCTAATTGTTCATTTTTTTGTTGGTTGATTCGAGAGTAGTGAAAATTGAACATTGTTAGGAGTTTTTGTTGTTCATTTGTTTATTTCGAAATTTGAAATGTTGGTTTAAAATAAGGTGTTTCTGTAAAAAAAATCTGTGTTGCTCTTTGAGTCACTAGTTATATTTTTAATTGATCTTTCTTCATTGAGAATTGTTGATTGACAACTATCTAATAAATGGAGGATATTACCTACTCTAATTGTTCTTTCTTCTGTAGGAGAAACTGTTGCATTGGTTTCACAATTACCTAAAAGTCCTAAGGGTAACAAGATTTTGTATGGTGAAATGCTCTATACGAGTTAAGAGGTTATGTCTGAATTTGCATTTTTGTGTATTTGATAGATAAGGTTGTTACTCATAGACGTAAAAATTTTATGGATTGGTTTGAATTCGAGATCAGACATATATAGTCGTTGTTTATTTTGATTCATGTTATATTGATGAACTTGATTTATTGAAAAGTTGAATATAAATAATGATATAATGGCATATGAAACCATTTCAAAAACATAATGGTTTCATGTGTTTTTGTTCCTGATTGTAAATAGGATAAATGTTTGAGTAAAATGGTGGTGTTTTATTAAGCCTTTGAAATAATGTCAGTTATTTATTATTTATTCTTTTTATATTTATCTTTTATGTGTAACTAACTACTTAAGATATTAATCGTGGGAATATTTGTTGTATTAAGTAGAATTCCAACAATATTGTGTTTTATATCTGTGATATGAATTGTTTGTTTAAAGGGTTTGTTCAAAAGTTTTTTGTGTTCCATTATTCCAGTGGTAATAAGGAGAAATTAAATCTTTCTAAATTTTGTTAGACTTGATTCTTGTGCTATAGCTAATTTGCTTGATGTTTTTGAAGGTAACAATTTTGGGTATAGAGTCTGTATTTCATTCGTTGTGGGAAAGTTTATTATTTTTGATTCTGCTCCTGAGACTATAGGAAAACCTGTTTCAAGGTCTGGCGATTGAAAATCTTTGTTTTGGACTTTCTTAAAGAATTGGGATTGTCCAAATTTTTTCTTTAGGTGGCTGTATTTTATTTGTTTGATTTTGATAAATCTTTTTCATACTCGAACTTTCTGTAATTTTTTGCTTAGTATATTCTCCTATAGTTTGTCTATTGTCTGACTTTTCGAGATTATTTCATTTTTCATTGTTTTGATAATAATTTGATTCAATTACGATTTGAAGCATGTTTATTAAAAGGGTATTTTCTGTTTCACTTTCATCATCTGTGGATTCTTAATGTATGCGGTTCATTTGCAATTCCAACATTTCTGTGTTGTCAATACCGGAAGGGTCTGATTGATTGTCTTCCGTTGATTTTGTCTGATTAAATTGTCTTTGATGTTTAAGTGTACTGCTTCAAAAAGTTTGTAATGAACTTGGATTTTGTGTTTTATTTCTGTGTGGTGACTGAAATTAACTTCTCTGTTGATTTGAATAATTATTATTTCGATTTATGGAATTGTCACCTGATCTATAGTGGTTATTGTTTTAATTTGATCTGTTGTTTCAATAGTTTTGTAATCTATTATATGTGTATTGTCTATTTCTTTTGTTTGAGTAATTGCTCTTTCGATTATCTGAGGAATTTATATAACGACCGTTTAAGACATATCTAATCCGAGAGTTTGAAAAGTAACGGTTTCTGTTCTATTTTGAGTAAATACTTCTATTTGAATTCGATCTTGAGTAGTTGTTTCAATATTAGTTCTTTTGACTATTAGATCTACTTTATCTATTTTGTGAAATTTTTCGTGAACTTCTTCGATCTGGAGATCTTCCGTGATAATTATTTCGATAGGGTGTTTTTTCTATAGATATTATAGTTATCTGGCAGTGGTTTTCCTGAACTATTTTTACTGTGGATATGTTGTTTGGTAAACTCTGGTCTTTCTTCATGTATTGATAGAAGCATTTGTTTGGTTCTCTAAATTTCGGTGGTTTGTTCTGATTATGTTGTTGTTTTTGTCTACATTCAACAATGCTATTCCATATCTGCGGCAATAATTACATCATTTTTTGAATGATGGTTTACCTTTAAAAATTGGATTTTGATATTTGAAATTTGAGTGATTTTTTCTGCTAGTTCGGTGTCAGAGACATGAATAAAGTTTGTTTGGGAGGTAGTTGCTTGGATATTGTTTACGTATTGTAATTTGAATTTTTCTGTTTCTTCTAATTTCATATTGATTTCAGTTTATCTACTAATTTTTGGATTGGGATACTATATCGGGTTCTCGAATTGATGATGAATGTGATGCTCTCTTTTTTATTGCTATTTTACGTAGTTGCGGTGTTAGAGTCATCATTAGGTATTCTGTCATCTTCGTGTTTTTGTAATCATGCGTATTAAGGGAATATGCTTTTCTTACTAAGGTCTCGATTCTTACTGCGAGTTGTTTAATTGTTTCATTCAGGAGTCTACGTTCTACGAATTTTTTTGCATAGAACTATTTGATGTTGTTTAGTTCTTTCAGAGTCGATAATTTTTGAAAAATGTTGTGTGAATCTTTTCCAGTCTGATTTAATATCTATAGATAAAACTGGAAACCATTTCTGGGCTGCGCTATCAAGTGTGGTTTGGATGAGAACTGTTCGTCTATGTATCCATTTTTGATGGAGTGGCGTATTTTCTGGTTCAGGTCCTATAATCAAGATTAATTTAGCTGTGTCTGCATTTAAAAAAAAATTTCTACTGAGTATTCGGAATCTGTTTCTGCGAATACCATTAGTGGTTTGTTAAAAGACTTTTGATGATCCACCCATAAGGTGCGTATTCATAGTAATTCGGAGTGATTCTAAGGCATTTGGTATTTGAGAAATAATTTTAACTTGTGTTCTTGTAATTTTATATTGTTGTAAATGAAATGGTAATGGGATTTCAATTTGATTTGATTTGCTTGATAGTTTTGTGTATTTATAGGATTTTTATGGAAGTTATTTTTATTTGATACTGAATTTTGTCTTGGAGAAAAAGTTTGTCTCGACTGTCGTGTTTGTTGACTTGTGTAAGGTTCAAAAAGATCTGGCTGATAAATTGGGTCTGGTTAATCATTGTTCCAGTTATTATTTCGCTGATTAGAGTTATATCGTTGTTCATTTTCTGTTATATCGTTGTTCAAAAAATCTTCATCTTCTGAATAGTGTGATTGATTTCTTCTGAACTGCTTATTAGCTATGTTAAGGTTTTGGTGAAAAATTGGGAAATTTTCGCTACTGTATATTGGAGTTCGTTTTTGGTCATTGAAGAAAACTGAGTTTACATTTTGTTGTGGTGCTTGTTGATTATAATGTTGTACTTGTGGTTGGTTCTGACTGTTGATGTGAGCAGGTTTTATTCTTTTATTTTTGATATCTAATGACGAATTGTGTTAGATGTCTTGATTGTTCGTCTAATGGCATTTGATTGAACGCGCTGTTCATGTCAGCTGTTGTAAAGTGAGTAGCACTTGTCTTGGTTCTATAGGCCAATTGAGTTTAGATTCATCAATGAGTGAATTGAGATATCTGGTATCTTGAACAATTTTTAAGGATCCACCTTTAGCGAAATAACTTTATTACCTGGTGAAATAGTTTTTTTTTTCTAAAATATCTAGTAATCTATTTACTTTATCTTGTAACTGAATTGGGACTTTACTTAATTGTTGTTTTTTGAAAACTGCGTAGGTTTTAGAGGTAGAGGTAGTGGTTAATTTGTTTTTCCAATATCAGAGTTAGATATGCCATAAACCATTGACTATTTGATTAATGGTTCTGCTAATTGTTCATTTTTTTGTTGGTTGATTCGAGAGTAGTGAAAATTGAACATTGTTAGGAGTTTTTGTTGTTCATTTGTTTGTTTCGAAATTTGAAATGTTGGTTTAAAAAAAGGTGTTTCTGTAAAAAAAAATCTGTGTTGCTCTTTGAGTCACTAGTTATGTTTTTAATTGATCTTTCTTCATTGAGAATTGTTGATTGACAACTATCTAATAAATGTAGGATATTACCTACTCTAATTGTTCTTTCTTCTGTAGGAGAAACTGATGCATTGGTTTCACAATTACCTAAAAGTCCTAAGGGTAACAAGATTTTGTATGGTGAAATGCTCTATACGAGTTAAGAGGTTATGTCTGAATTTGCATTTTTGTGTATTTGATAGATAAGGTTGTTACTCATAGATGTAAAAATTTTATGGATTGGTTTGAATTCGAGATCAGACATATATAGTCGTTGTTTATTTTGATTCATGTTATATTGATGAACTTGATTTATTGAAAAGTTGAATATAAATAATGATATAATGGCACATGAAACCATTTCAAAAACATAATGGTTTCATGTGTTTTTGTTCCTGATTGTAAATAGGATAAATTTTTGAGTAAAATGGTGGTTTTTTATTAAGCCTTTGAAATAATGTCAGTTATTTATTATTTATTCTTTTATATTTATCTTTTATGTGTAACTAACTACTTAAGATATTAATAGTGGGAATATTTGTTGTTTTAAGTAGAATTCCAACAATATTGTGTTTTATATCTGTGATATGAATTGTTTGTTTAAAGGGTTTGTTCAAAAGTTTTTTGTGTTCCATTATTCCAGTGGTAATAAGGAGAAATTAAATTTTTCTAAAATTTGTTAGACTTGATTCTTGTGCTATAGCTAATTTGCTTGATGTTTTTGAAGGTAACAATTTTGGGTATAGAGTCTGTATTTCATTCGTTGTGGGAAAGTTTATTATTTTTGATTCTGCTCCTGAGACTATAGGAAAACCAGTTTCAAGGTCTGGCGATTGAAAATCTTTGTTTTGGACTTTCTTAAAGAATTGGGATTGTCCAAATTTTTTCCTTAGGTGGCTGTATTTTATTTGTTTGATTTTGATAAATCTTTTTCATACTCGAACTTTCTGTAATTTTTTGCTTAGTATAATCTCCTATAGTTTGTCTATTGTCTGACTTTTCGAGATTATTTCATTTTTCATTGTTTTGGTAATAATTTGATTCAATTACGATTTGAAGCATGTTTATTAAAAGGGTATTTTCTGTTTCGCTTTCATCATCTGTGGATTCTTAATGTATGCGGTTTAATTGCAGTTCCAACATTTCTGTGTTGTCAATACCGGAAGGGTCTGATTGAGTGTCTTCCGTTGATTTTGTCTGATTAAGTTGTCTTTGATGTTTAAGTGTACTGCTTCTAAAATATTGTTATGAACTTGGATTTTGTGTATTATTTCTGTGTGGTGACTGAAATTAACTTCTCTGTCGATTTGAATAATTATTATTTCGATTTATGGAATTGTCACCTGATCTATAGTGGTTATTGTTTTATTTTGATCTGTTGTTTGAATAGTTTCGTAATCTATTATCTGTGTATTGTCTATTTCTATTGTTTGAGTAATTGCTCTTTCGATTATCTGAGGAACTTATATAACGACCGTTTAAGACATATCTAATCCGAGAGTTTGAAAAGTAACGGTTTCTGTTATATTTTGAATAATTACTTCTATTTGAATTCGATCTTGAGTAGTTGTTTCGATATTAGTTTTTTTGACTATTAGATCTACTTTATCTATTTTGTGAGATTTTTCGTGAATTTCTTCGATCTGGAGATCTTCCGTGATATTTATTTCGATAGGGTGTTTTTTTCTATGGATATTATAGTTATCTGGGAGTAGTTTTCCTGAAATATTTTTACTGTGGATATGTTTTTTGGTAAACTCTGGTCTTTCTTCATGTATTGATCGAAGGATTTGTTTGGTTCTCTAAATTTCGGTGGTTTGTTCTGATTATCTTGTTGTTTTTGTCTACATTCAACAATGCTATTCCATATCTGCGGCAATAATTACATCATTTCTTGAATGATGGTTTACCTTTAAAAATTGGATTTTGATATTTGAAATTTGAGTGATTTTTTCTAATAGTTCGGTGTCAGAGACATGAATAAAACTTGTTTGTGAGGTAGTTGCTTGGATATTGTTTACGTATTGTAATTTGAATTTTTCTGTTTCTTCTAATTTCATATTGATTTCAGTTTATCTACTAATTTTTAGATTGGGATACTATATCGGGTTCTCGAATTGATGATGGATGTAATGCTTTCTTTTTTTTGCTATTTTACGTAGTTGCGGTGTTAGAGTCATCATTAGGACTTCTGTCATCATCGTGTTTTTGTTATCATGCGTATTAAGAGAATATGCTTTTCTTACTAAGGTCTCGATTCTTACTGCGAGTTGTTTAATTGTTTCATTCAGGAGTCTACTTTTTACGAATTTTGTTGCATAAAGCTATTTGATGTTGTTTAGTTCTTTCAGAGACGATAATTTTTGAAAAATGTTGTGTGAATGTTTTCCAGTCTGATTTAATATCTATTGATAAAACTGGAAACCATTTCTGGGCTGCGCTATCAAATGTGGTTTAAATGAGAACTGTGCGTCTATGTATCCAATATTGATGGAGTGGCGTATTTTCGGGTTCATGTTTTCTTTAAGTAAGATTTGGTGATAATTATCTAATACTCTAAACTTTTCGTTTTTTGTTTGTGATTGCATGAAAAGATCGTCTAGATAGGTAAAGACATTTTTGCTCAGAAAGAGTGGTCAAAAAAATTTTGCTCAAAAATGCTGAAAAAGCTGCTGGTTCTATAGAATTTCCATAGAAAAGTCTATTAAATTCTTATTTTTGATATCCAATGACGAATTGTGTTAGATGTCTTGATTATTCGTCTAATAGCATTTGATTGAACGCGCTGTTCGTGTCAGCTGCTGTAAAGTGAGTAGTACTTGTCTGGGTTCTATAGGCCAATTGAATTTAGATTCATCAATGAGTGAATTGAGATATCTGGTATCTTGAACAATTTTTAAGGATCCACCTTTAGCGAAATAACTTTATTACCTGGTGAAATAGTTTTTTTTTCTAAAACATCTAGTAATCTATTTACTTTATCTTGTAACTGAATTGGGACTTTACTTACTTGTTGTTTTCTGAAAACTGCGTAGGTTTAAGAGGTAGAGGTAGTGGTTAATTTGTTTTTCCAATATCAGAGTTAGATATGGCATAAACCCTTGAGTATTTGATTAATAGTTCTGCTAATTGTTCATTTTTTTGTTGGTTGATTCGAAAGTAGTGAAAATTGAACATTGTTAGGAGTTTTTGTTTTTCATTTGTTTATTTCGAAATATGAAATGTTGGTTTAAAATAAGGTGTTTCTGTAAAAAAAAAATCTGTGTTGCTCTTTGAGTCACTAGTTATGTTATTATTTGATCTTTCTTCATTGAAAATTGTTGATTGACAACTATCTAATAAATGTAGGATATTACCTACTCTAATTGCTCTTTCTTCTGTAGGAGAAACTGTTGCTTTGGTTTCACAATTACCTAAAAGTCCTAAGGGTAACAAGATTTTGTATGGTGAAATGCTCTATACGAGTTAAGAGGTTATGTCTGAATTTGCATTTTTGTGTATTTGATAGATAAGGTTGTTACTCATAGATGTAAAAATTTTATGGATTGGTTTGAATTCGAGATCAGACATATATAGTCGTTGTTAATTTTGATTCATGTTATAGTGATGAACTTGATTTATTGAAAAGTTGAATATAAATAATGCTATAATGGCACATTAAACCATTTCAAAAACATAATGGTTTCATGTGTTTTTGTTCCTGATTGTATATAGGATAAATTTTTGAAGAAAATGGAGGTTTTTCATTGAGTCTTTGAAAAAATGTCAGTTATTTATTATTTATTCTTTTATATTTATCTTTTATGTGTAACTAACTACTTAAGATATTAATAGTGGGAATATTTGTTGTATTAAGTAGAATTCCAACAATATTGTGTTTTATATCTGTGATATAAATTGTTTGTTTAAAGGGTTTGTTCAAAAGTTTTTTGTGTTCGATTATTCCAGTGGTAATAAGGAGTAATTGAATTTTTCTAAAATTTGTTAGACTTGGTTCTTGTGCTATATCTAATTTTCTTGATGTTTTTGAAGGTAACAATTTTGGGTATAGAGTCTGTATTTCATTCGTTGTGGGAAAGTTTATTATATTTGATTCTGCTCCTGAGACTAAAGGAAAACCAGTTTCAAGGTCTGTTGATTGAAAACCTTTGTTTTGGACTTTCCTAAAGAATTGGGATTGTCCAAATTTTTTCCTTAGGTGGCTGTATTTTATTTGTTTGATTTTGATAGATCTTTCTCATGCTCGAACTTTCTGTAGTTTTTTGCTTAGTATAATTTCCTATAGTTTGTCTTTTGTCTGAATTTTCGAGATTTCGAGATTATTTCATTTTTCATGGTTTTGGTAATAATTTGATTCAATTACGATTTGAAGCATGTTTTTTAAAAGGGTATTTTCTGTTTCGCTTTCATCATCTGTGGATTCTTAATGTATGCGGTTTAATTGCAGTTCCAACATTTCTGTGGTGTCAATACCGGAAGGGTCTGATTGATTGTCTTCCGTTGATTTTGTCTGATTAAATTGTCTTTGATGTTTAAGTGTACTGCTTCAAAAAGTTTGTTATGAACTTGGATTTTGTGTTTTAGTTCTGTGTGGTGACTGAAATTAACTTCTCTGTCGATTTGAATAATTATTATTTCGATTTATGGAACTGTCACCTGATCTATAGTGGTTATTGTTTTAATTTGATCTGTTGTTTGAATAGTTTTGTAATCTATTATCTGTGTATTGTCTATTTCTATTATTTGAGTAATTGCTCTTTCGATTATCTGAGGAATTTTTATAACGACGGTTTAAGACATATCTAATCCGAGAGTATGAAATGTAACGGTTTCTGTTATATTTTGAGTAATTACTTCTATTTGAATTCGATCTTGAGTAGTTGTTTCGATATTAGTTCTTTTGACTATTAGATCTACTTTATCTATTTCGTGAGATTTTTCGTGAACTTCTTCGATCTGGAGATCTTCCGTGATAATTATTTCGATAGGGTGTTTTTTTCTATAGATATGATAGTTATCTGGGAGTGGTTTTCTTGAACTATTTTTACTGTGGATATGTTGTTTGGTAAACGCTGGTCTTTCTTCATGTATTGATAGAATGATTTGTTTGGTTCTCTAAAATTCTGTGGTTTGTTCTGATTATCTTGTTGTTTTTTGGTACATTCAACAATGCTATTCCATATCTGCTTTGGTTAAGTAGGGTCTGGTTTATCATTGTTCCAGTTATTATTTCGTTGATTAGAGTTATATCGTTGTTGATTTTTATTGAAAAAATCTTCATCTTCTGAATAGTGTGATTGATTTCTTCTGAACTGTTTATTAGCTATGTTAATGTTTTGGTGAAAAAATGAGAAATTTTTCGCTACTGTATATTGGAGTTCGTTTTTGGTCGTTGAAGAAAACTGAGTTTACATTTTGTTGTGGTGCTTGTTGATTAGAATGTTGTACTTGTGGTTGGTTCTGACTGTTGATGTGAGTAGGTTTTATTCTTTTATTTTTGATATCCAATGACGAATTGTGTTAGATGTCTTGATTGTTCGTCTAATGGCATTTGATTGAACGCGCTGTTCATGTCAGCTGTTGTAAAGTGAGTAGTACTTGTCTTGGTTCTATAGGCCAATTGAATTTAGATTCATCAATGAGTGAATTGAGATATCTGGTATCTTGAACAATTTTTAAGGATCCACCTTTAGCGAAAAAACTTTATTACCTGGTGAAATAGTTTTTTTTTCTAAAATATCTAGTAACCTATTTACTTTATCTTGTAAGTAAATTGGGACTTTACTTACTTGTTGTTTTTTGAAAACTGTGTAGGTTTTAGAGGTAGAGGTAGTGGTTAATTTGTTTTTCCAATATCAGAGTTAGATATGGCATAAACCATTGAGTATTTGATTAATAGTTCTGCTAATTGTTCATTTTTTGTTGGTTGATTCGAGAGTAGTGAAAATTGAACATTGTTAGGAGTTTTTGTTGTTCATTTGTTTATTTCGAAATTTGAAATGTTGGTTTAAAATAAGGTGTTTCTGTAAAAAAAACCTGTGTTGCTCTTTGACTCACTAGTTATGTTTTTAATTGATCTTTCTTCATTGAGAATTGTTGATTGACAACTATCTAATAAATGTAGGATATTACCTACTCTAATTGTTCTTTCTTCTGTAGGAGAAACTGTTGCATTGGTTTCACAATTACCTAAAAGTCCTAAGGGTAACAAAATTTTTTATGGTGAAATGCTCTATACGAGTTAAGAGGTTATGTCTGAATTTGCATTTTTGTGTATTTGATAGATAAGGTTGTTACTCATAGATGTAAAGTTTTTATGGATTGGTTTGAATTCGAGATCAGACATATATAGTCGTTGTTTATTTTGATTCATGTTATTTTGATGAACTTGATTTATTGAAAAGTTGAATATAAAAAATGATATAATGACACATGAAACCATTTCAAAAACATAATGGTTTCATGTGTTTTTGTTCCTGATTGTAAATAGGATAAATTTTTGAGTAAAATGGTGGTTTTTTATTAAACCTTTGAAATAATGTCAGTTATTTATTATTTATTCTTTTATATTTATCTTTTATGTGTAACTAACTACTTAAGATATTAATAGTGGGAATATTTGTTGTATTAAGTAGAATTCCAACAATATTGTGTTTTATATCTGTGATTTGAATTGCTTGTTTAAAGGGTTTGTTCAAAAGTTTTTTGTGTTCCATTATTCCAGTGGTAACAAGGAGAAATTGAACTTTTCTAAAATTTGTTAGACTTGATTCTTGTTCTATAGCTAATTTGCTTGATGTTTTTGAAGGTAACAATTTTGGGTATAGAGTCTGTATTTCATTCGTTGTGGGAAAGTTTATTATATTTGATTCTGCTCCTGAGACTATAGGAAAACCAGTTTCAAGGTCTGGCGATTAAAAATCTTTGTTTTGGACTTTCTTAAAGAATTGGGATTGTCCAAATTTTTTCCTTAAGTGGCTGTATTTTATTTGTTTGATTTTGATAGATCTTTTTCATGCTCGAACTTTCTGTAATTTTTTGCTTAGTATCATCTCCTATAGTTTGTCTATTGTCTGACTTTTCGAGATTATTTCATTTTTCATTGTTTTGGTAATAATTTGATTCAATTACGATTTGAAGCATGTTTATTAAAAGGGTATTTTCTGTTTCGCTTTCATCATCTGTGGATTCTTAATGTATGCGGTTTAATTGCAGTTCCAACATTTCTGTGTTGTCAATACCGGAAGGGTCTGATTGAGTGTCTTCCGTTGATTTTGTCTGGTTAAGTTGTCTTTGATGTTTAAGTGTACTGCTTCTAAAAGTTTGTTATGAACTTCGATTTTGTGTATTATTTCTGAAATTAACTTCTCTGTCGATTTGAATAATTATTATTTCGGTTTATGGAATTTTCACCTGATCTATAGTGGTTATTGTTTTAATTTGATCTGTTGTTTGAATAGTTTCGTAATCTATTATCTGTGTATTGTCTATTTCTATTGTTTGAGTAATTGCTCTTTCGATTATCTGAGGAATTTATATAACGACCGTTTAAGACATATCTAATACGAGAGTTTGAAAAGTAACGGTTTCTGTTATATTTTGAATAATTACTTCTATTTGAATTCGATCTTGAGTAGTTGTTTCGATATTAGTTTTTTTGACTATTAGATCTACTTTATCTGTTTTGTGAGATTTTTCGTGAATTTCTTCGATCTGGAGATCTTCCGTGATATTTATTTCGATAGGGTGTTTTTTTCTATGGATATTATAGTTATCTGGGAGTAGTTTTCCTGAAATATTTTTACTGTGGATATGTTTTTTGGTAAACTCTGGTCTTTCTTCATGTATTGATCGAAGGATTTGTTTGGTTCTCTAAATTTCGGTGGTTTGTTCTGATTATCTTGTTGTTTTTGTCTACATTCAACAATGCTATTCCATATCTGCGGCAATAATTACATCATTTCTTGAATGATGGTTTACCTTTAAAATTTGGATTTTGATATTTGAAATTTGAGTGATTTTTTCTAATAGTTCGGTGTCAGAGAAATGAATAAAACTTGTTTGTGAGGTAGTTGCTTGGATATTGTTTACGTATTGTAATTTGAATTTTTCTGTTTCTACTAATTTCATATTGATTTCAGTTTATCTACTAATTTTTAGATTGGGATACTATATCGGGTTCTCGAATTGATGATGGATGTGATGCTCTCTTTTTTTTTGCTAGAGTCATCATTAGGACTTCTGTCATCATCGTGTTTTTGTTATCATGCGTATTAAGAGAATATGCTTTTCTTACTAAGGTCTCGATTCTTACTGCGAGTTGTTTAATTGTTTCATTCAGGAGTCTACTTTTTACGAATTTTGTTGCATAAAGCTATTTGATGTTGTTTAGTTCTTTCAGAGACGATAATTTTTGAAAAATGTTGTGTGAATGTTTTCCAGTCTGATTTAATATCTATTGATAAAACTGGAAACCATTTCTGGGCTGCGCTATCAAATGTGGTTTAAATGAGAACTGTGCGTCTATGTATCCAATATTGATGGAGTGGCGTATTTTCGGGTTCATGTTTTCTTTAAGTAAGATTTGGTGATAATTATCTAATACTCTAAACTTTTCGTTTTTTGTTTGTGATTGCATGAAAAGATCGTCTAGATAGGTAAAGACATTTTTGCTCAGAAAGAGTGGTCAAAAAAATTTTGCTCAAAAATGCTGAAAAAGCTGCTGGTTCTATAGAATTTCCATAGAAAAGTCTATTAAATTCTTATTTTTGATATCCAATGACGAATTGTGTTAGATGTCTTGATTATTCGTCTAATAGCATTTGATTGAACGCGCTGTTCGTGTCAGCTGCTGTAAAGTGAGTAGTACTTGTCTGGGTTCTATAGGCCAATTCAATTTAGATTCATCAATGAGTGAATTGAGATATCTGGTATCTTGAACAATTTTTAAGGATCCACCTTTAGCGAAATAACTTTATTACCTGGTGAAATAGTTTTTTTTTCTAAAACATCTAGTAATCTATTTACTTTATCTTGTAACTGAACTGGGACTTTACTTACTTGTTGTTTTCTGAAAACTGCGTAGGTTTAAGAGGTAGAGGTAGTGGTTAATTTGTTTTTCCAATATCAGAGTTAGATATGGCATAAACCCTTGAGTATTTGATTAATAGTTCTGCTAATTGTTCATTTTTTTGTTGGTTGATTCGAGAGTAGTGAAAATTGAACATTGTTAGGAGTTTTTGTTGTTCATTTGTTTATTTCGAAATATGAAATGTTGGTTTAAAATAAGGTGTTTCTGTAAAAAAAAAATCTGTGTTGCTCTTTGAGTCACTAGTTATGTTATTATTTGATCTTTCTTCATTGAGAATTGTTGATTGACAACTATCTAATAAATGTAGGATATTACCTACTCTAATTGCTCTTTCTTCTGTAGGAGAAACTGTTGCTTTGGTTTCACAATTACCTAAAAGTCCTAAGGGTAACAAGATTTTGTATGGTGAAATGCTCTATACGAGTTAAGAGGTTATGTCTGAATTTGCATTTTTGTGTATTTGATAGATAAGGTTGTTACTCATAGATGTAAAAATTTTATGGATTGGTTTGAATTCGAGATCAGACATATATAGTCGTTGTTAATTTTGATTCATGTTATAGTGATGAACTTGATTTATTGAAAAGTTGAATTAGACTTGATTCTTGTGCTATATCTAATTTTCTTGATGTTTTTGAAGGTAACAATTTTGGGTATAGAGTCTGTTTTTCATTCGTTGTGGGAAAGTTTATTATATTTGATTCTGCTCCTGAGACTAAAGGAAAACCAGTTTCAAGGTCTGTTGATTGAAAACCTTTGTTTTGGACTTTCTTAAAGAATTGGGATTGTCCAAATTTTTTCCTTAGGTGGCTGTATTTTATTTGTTTGATTTTGATAGATCTTTCTCATGCTCGAACTTTCTGTAGTTTTTTGCTTAGTATAATTTCCTATAGTTTGTCTTTTGTCTGACTTTTCGAGATTTCGAGATTATTTCATTTTTCATGGTTTTGGTAATAATTTGATTCAATTACGATTTGAAGCATGTTTTTTAAAAGGGTATTTTCTGTTTCGCTTTCATCATCTGTGGATTCTTAATGTATGCGGTTTAATTGCAGTTCCAACATTTCTGTGGTGTCAATACCGGAAGGGTCTGATTGATTGTCTTCCGTTGATTTTGTCTGATTAAATTGTCTTTGATGTTTAAGTGTACTGCTTCAAAAAGTTTGTTATGAACTTGGATTTTGTGTTTTAGCTCTGTGTGGTGACTGAAATTAACTTCTCTGTCGATTTGAATAATTATTATTTCGGTTTATGGAATTGTCACCTGATCTATAGTGGTTATTGTTTTAATTTGATCTGTTGTTTGAATAGTTTTGTAATCTATTATCTGTGTATTGTCTATTTCTATTATTTGAGTAATTGCTCTTTCGATTATCTGAGGAATTTTTATAACGACCGTTTAAGACATATCTAATCCGAGAGTATGAAATGTAACGGTTTCTGTTATATTTTGAGTAATTACTTCTATTTGAATTCGATCTTGAGTAGTTGTTTCGATATTAGTTCTTTTGACTATTAGATCTACTTTATCTATTTCGTGAGATTTTTCGTGAACTTCTTCGATCTGGAGATCTTCCGTGATAATTATTTCGATAGGGTGTTTTTTTCTATAGATATGATAGTTATCTGGGAGTGGTTTTCCTGAACTATTTTTACTGTGGATATGTTGTTTGGTAAACGCTGGTCTTTCTTCATGTATTGATAGAATGATTTGTTTGGTTCTCTAAAATTCTGTGGTTTGTTCTGATTATCTTGTTGTTTTTTGGTACATTCAACAATGCTATTCCATATCTGCTTTGGTTAAGTAGGGTCTGGCTTATCATTGTTCCAGTTATTATTTCGTTGATTAGAGTTATATCGTTGTTGATTTTGATTGAAAAAATCTTCATCTTCTGAATAGTGTGATTGATTTCTTCTGAACTGTTTATTAGCTATGTTAATGTTTTGGTGAAAAAATGAGAAAATTTTCGCTACTGTATATTGGAGTTCGTTTTTGGTCGTTGAAGAAAACTGAGTTTACATTTTGTTGTGGTGCTTGTTGATTATAATGTTGTACTTGTGGTTGGTTCTGACTGTTGATGTGAGTAGGTTTTATTCTTTTATTTTTGATATCCAATGACGAATTGTGTTAGCTGTCTTGATTGTTCGTCTAATGGCATTTGATTGAACGCGCTGTTCATGTCAGCTGTTGTAAAGTGAGTAGTACTTGTCTTGGTTCTATAGGCCAATTGAATTTAGATTCATCAATGAGTGAATTGAGATATCTGGTATCTTGAACAATTTTTAAGGATCCACCTTAAGCGAAAAAACTTTATTACCTGGTGAAATAGTTTTTTTTCTAAAATATCTAGTAACCTATTTACTTTATCTTGTAAGTAAATTGGGACTTTACTTACTTGTTGTTTTTTGAAAACTGTGTAGGTTTTAGAGGTAGAGGTAGTGGTTAATTTGTTTTTCCAATATCAGAGTTAGATATGGCATAAACCATTGAGTATTTGATTAATAGTTCTGCTAATTGTTCATTTTTTGTTGGTTGATTCGAGATTAGTGAAAATTGAACATTGTTAGGAGTTTTTGTTGTTCATTTGTTTATTTCGAAATTTGAAATGTTGGTTTAAAATAAGGTGTTTCTGTAAAAAAAACCTGTGTTGCTCTTTGACTCACTAGTTATGTTTTTAATTGATCTTTCTTCATTGAGAATTGTTGATTGACAACTATCTAATAAATGTAGGATATTACCTACTCTAATTGTTCTTTCTTCTGTAGGAGAAACTGTTGCATTGGTTTCACAATTACCTAAAAGTCCTAAGGGTAACAAAAATTTTTATGGTGAAATGCTCTATACGAGTTAAGAGGTTATGTCTGAATTTGCATTTTTGTGTATTTGATAGATAAGGTTGTTACTCAAAGATGTAAAGTTTTTATGGATTGGTTTGAATTCGAGATCAGACATATATAGTCGTTGTTTATTTTGATTCATGTTATATTGATGAACTTGATTTATTGAAAAGTTGAATATAAAAAATGATATAATGACACATGAAACCATTTCAAAAACATAATGGTTTCATGTGTTTTTGTTCCTGATTGTAAATAGGATAAATTTTTGAGTAAAATGGTGGTTTTTTATTAATCTTTGAAATAATGTCAGTTATTTATTATTTATTCTTTTATATTTATCTTTTATGTGTAACTAACTACTTAAGATATTAATAGTGGGAATATTTGTTGTATTAAGTAGAATTCCAACAATATTGTGTTTTATATCTGTGATTTGAATTGCTTGTTTAATGGGTTTGTTCAAAAGTTTTTTGTGTTCCATTATTCCAGTGGTAACAAGGAGAAATTGAACTTTTCTAAAGTTTGTTAGACTTGATTCTTGTGCTATAGCTAATTCGCTTGATGTTTTTGAAGGTAACAATTTTGGGTATAGAGTCTGTATTTCATTCGTTGTGGGAAAGGTTATTATATTTGATTCTGCTCCTGAGACTATAGGAAAACCAGTTTCAAGGTCTGGCGATTAAAAATCTTTGTTTTGGACTTTCTTAAAGAATTGGGATTGTCCAAATTTTTTCCTTAAGTGGCTGTATTTTATTTGTTTGATTTTGATAGATCTTTTTCATGCTCGAACTTTCTGTAATTTTTTGCTTAGTATCATCTCCTATAGTTTGTCTATTGTCTGACTTTTCGAGATTATTTCTTTTTTCATTGTTTTGGTAATAATTTGATTCAATTACGATTTGAAGCATGTTTATTAAAAGGGTATTTTCTGTTTCGCTTTCATCATCTGTGGATTTTTAATGTATGCGGTTTAATTGCAGTTCCAACATTTCTGTGTTGTCAATACCGGAAGGGTCTGATTGAGTGTCTTCCGTTGATTTTGTCTGGTTAAGTTGTCTTTGATGTTTAAGTGTACTGCTTCTAAAAGTTTGTTATGAACTTCGATTTTGTGTATTATTTCTGTGTGGTGACTGAAATTAACTTCTCTGTCGATTTGAATAATTATTATTTCGATTTATGGAATTTTCACCTGATCTATAGTGGTTATTGTTTTAATTTGATCTGTTGTTTGAATAGTTTCGTAATCTATTATCTGTGTATTGTCTATTTCTATTGTTTGAGTAATTGCTCTTTCGATTATCTGAGGAATTTATATAACGACCGTTTAAGACATATCTAATACGAGAGTTTGAAAAGTAACGATTTCTGTTATATTTTGAGTAATTACTTCTATTTGAATTCGATCTTGAGTAGTTTTTTCGATATTAGTTCTTTTGACTATTAGATCTACTTTATCTATTTTGTGAGATTTTCGTGAATTTTTTCGATCTGGAGATCTTCCGTGATAATTATTTCGATAGGGTGTTTTTTTCTATAGATATTATAGTTATCTGGGAGTGGTTTTCCTGAACTATTTTTACTGTGGATATGTTGTTTGGTAAACTCTGGTCTTTCTTCATGTATTGATAGAAGGATTTGTTTGGTTCTCTAAATTTCGGTGGTTTGTTCTGATTATCTTGTTGTTTTTGTCTACATTCAACAATGATATTCCATATCTGCGGCAAAAATTACATAATATTTTGAATGATGGTTTACCTTTAAAAATTGGATTTTGATATTTGAAATTTGAGTAATTTTTTCTAATAGTTCGGTGTCAGAGACATGAATAAAATTTGTTTGTGAGGTAGTTGCTTGGATATTGTTTACGTATTGTAATTTGAATTTTTCTGTTTCTTCTAATTTCATATTGATTTCAGTTTATCTACTAATTTTTGGATTGGGATACTATATCGGGTTCTCGAATTGATGATGGATGTGATGCTCTCTTTTTTATTGCTATTTTACGTAGTTGCGGTGTTAGAGTCATCATTAGGACTTCTGTCATCATCGTGTTTTTCTTATCATGCATATTAAGGGAATATGCTTTTCTTACTAAGGTCTCGATTCTTACTGCGAGTTGTTTAATTGTTTCATTCAGGAGTCTACGTTTTTTACGAATTTTGTTGCATAGAACTATTTGATGTTGTTTAGTTCTTTCAGAGACGATAATTTTTGAAAAATGTTGTGTGAATGTTTTCCAGTCTGATTTAATATCTATTGATAAAACTGGAAACGATTTCTGGGCTGCGCTATCAAATGTGGTTTAAATGAGAACTGTGCGTCTATGTATCCAATTTTGATGGAGTGGCGTATTTTCTGGTTCAGGTCCTATAATCAAGATTAAGTTAGCTGTGTCTGCATTTAAAAAAAATTTTCTACTGAGTATTCAGAATCTGTACATGTGAATACCATTAGTGGTTTGTTAAAAGACTTTGATGATCCACCCATAAGGTGTGTATTCATAGTAATTCGGAGTGATTCTGCGGCATTTGGTATTTGAGAAATAATTGTAACTTGTGTTTTTGTAATTTTATATTGTTGTAAATAAAATGGTAATGGGATTTCAATTTGATTTGATTTGCTTGATAGTTTTGTTTATTTATAGGATTTTTATGGAAGTTATTTTTATTTGATACTGAATTTTGTCTTGGAGAAAAAGTTTGTCTCGACTGTCGTGTTTGTTGACTTGTGTAAGGTTCAAAAAGATCTGGCTGATAAGTAGGGTCTGGTTAATCATTGTTCCAGTTATTATTTCGTTGATTAGAGTTATATCGTTGTTGATTTTGATTGAAAAAATCTTCATCTTCTGTATAGTGTGATTGATTTCTTCTGAACTGTTTATTAGCTATGTTAATGTTTTGGTGAAAAAATGGGAAATTTTCGCTACGGTATATTGGAGTTCGTTTTTTGGTCATTGAAGAAAACTGAGTTTACATTTTGTTGTGGTGCTTGTTGATTATAATGTTGTACTTGTGGTTGGTTCTGACTGTTGATGTGAGTAGGTTCTATTCTTTTAGTTTTCGCAAGAAAATCATAGTTTTGGTCGGAAAAAAAATTCCATTGGGTGTTTTCTGTTTAATTCTCTATCGTGTTTTTTCCTCTGGTCTAAATGTTTGATGATACATTTGTGAGGATTTTGGGGCAACAGAAGGTTTTACTGTCGATTGTATAGTTGTGTGAGGAAATTAAATATTTTTAATTATGTGGTGTTTTAAGTATAGGACGAATAGGGGAAACCCTTTGTTGTGTTGTTGTTTGCATTGTTTCAACTATTTCATCATTTAAAAATTGTGATGGGGTTTAAATATCTTGTTTTGAAGATTTTTTGTTCAATTTAGATTTTCTGGTGTATAAATGAACGTGGAATTTAAACTATTTTTTCCTGTTCTATCTGTGAACATTGCACTGTAATTTAAATGTGTTGGGTCAAAAGTAAGTGGAGTTATTCCTACATAGTCTTTGTGTACAGAAAGAGTGGTGATTTCTGTACTCGATTTGTCGGTTGTTATATTAATAAATGATGGATGAGACAAATCAGGGTCCCAAACAAAATCTGTTTGATCTGCTAATACAGTTTCATCGTCAGAACTTTGCGGTCGAAAATTTTTTTCTTGACAGTGCTATGAAATCAATGTTAGGGGCAAAATATTCAATTATGAACCATGCTAGTATTCTTTGTAGATCATGTTTTACTTTTTGTGAATTATCGTTACTAGTAAGGTTTTCACGGATTGTATCTAGGAATTTTGAGAAAAGATAGATTTTTTGCCTGACAGCAGAGTGTTTGGATGTTTGAGGCGGTGACTCATTTTAAGTTTATTTTCATTCTAATATAGATATATAGCTATAAATAAACAAAAAAAACTTCATTTGTGGAAATTGATTTTGCTCTTCGTGAATTTATTTTTTGTATTGTATATTCTAAAAAGACGTTGTTAAGACTTTTGAAATTTCTATATCTATGTCATCTGTTTGTATTTGGTGTATTGATTGTTTTAATTGTAGTGGCAGGTTTTTGATTGTGAATATTTGATGTGATACGACATATGACTTTGAGATAGTGATCAAGGAGTTGTCGTTTCATGTCAATTTCAGAAAATTCCTGTTTGCATTGGCTACTTCTTTTTTCGAATATATTTGCATTTGAGTTGTGACAAAATTGTACTGGTCCTCGAGCGGGATCACTTTGGATGGATAATAAAGGGTAAGTTTGAATTATCGTCAAAACTTTTGTTTCATTCTATCATTTTTTGAATCTTAAAACTGTTAGTGTGTAACTTTCAATGTGTCTGATTGGTTGACTCCAATTGTATAGTCGTACTGGTTTGTTGATGTATGATTTCTTAGTCCTGCGTTTTCTCTTAATCGATGATGATGTTGTAGCTTCTGAGTCAGAGAAACATTGTTGATTTTCGGGTTATTTTAGTTTGTTTAATTTTTCAGGTCTTGAAGTTCCTGTATTGTGTTTGCATCTGATTCTGAAACTGCCTTTTGTCTTTTTGAAAATCTTCTTTTGATAACTTGTTTTTGTCTTGCTATGATTGTCTTTTTTCGTGTTTGTCAATTTGATCTGAAATACTCTATTGTTTGTCTGTGCGGTGTGGTTACAAGATCGTATCTTTCGTTTTTAATTACGCAATTGTGAAATATGATTGTTTGCTTACTGCCTAGATTATCTCTTGACACGAGGTTTAGAACGACTGGTGAAATGCTTGGGGTTTGTTTTTCTAAACTGTTCGTTATTACGGTTTTTTTATGGTTATCTTAACTTGGGGCAGGTTTAATTAGAACACAGCTAGATCGTTAGATACTATTTTACGACTTACTAATAACTTAAGGGTTTTAGTTTGGTTCATCTCAGAGGACGGACTCAAGTGAAGGATGAGTAACCGAAGTTCTTCACTGTCTATCTTATTTTGTATGATTAGTTTTTCAAAATATTCTAATAATCCTGGGTCTTTATAAGGATCGGAGAGTGAATCGACGTTTGAGGTGGTGATACACTTTAAAGTATGGGATGGGAAGAACAAAATTGTTCTAATTTAACCAAGGGAAGCTTTGATTATCAGAAAGTTAAGTGAAATAGAATTATATTTAAGTGAAATTAAAGATCCAAAGAAAACCTTGATGATCTGTTATTGAAACGAAAATGAATTTTTGAACAGCATGGATAAGACTCGATAAGTTGTTATGTAAAATTTTAAGTTGAAGAAAATCTAAGAATTAGAGCTTAAATGATTTTAGTTCCTTGAATTTATGTGGTTATGTTTTACGACTTGTGTACTTTTTATCGGTCGTTATTGCTTAAATATTAGGTATAGCACCAAATAATTTGTTGAAGATTCTTTTTTTCAAATGATATTCATGTTAATGAGTGAAAATTTAAATTTACTGCATAAAAGAAATACTTGTTCCGGTTTTCATCGTACTATCATGTAGTAGATCGGTCCGTCTCATAACCGTTGTTCACGCCTTGATCTTGGCCTTCTTGCATTATCTGGTATTTCTCGTATTGCTTGAAATATTGGCGTAGATTTATTGAGACGTAGAGACATTTCTATTAAACTGTCTATTCCATCTAACATTTCGCAATTTTTCAACTGTCTTATTCTAAGTTTAATTGTCTAATTCTAAGTTAGTTATGGTCGTGTTCGAGACTTTTGTCGCACCAGATGAGTTTTGAACGGGATTTTGTACTCATAGAGTAATTTCAGATAATGTTCACAGTCTGTTCGTCACGCTATCTTATTTTCAGCCGGATAGATTCGTGCAGCTTCTTAGTCTAAGATCACCTTAATCTTACTCTTATATATCCTTGTCTCAATAGATCTAGTGTATACTGGTTTTCGCGAGTTCGTTCTTAGAGTTTATCCAGAAGGAGAACAACTGTAGTCTAAGATTTATTCAAACTGTTCCGCATTTAGTTTCAGTAGTTACAAATACGTATCAATGTTAGAGATGGAATAAATTTGGTTAGTTAATAGTATTTTATAGAGATAGTTATATCAATAATATAATTGGATATAAATTTTAGTTCAGAACTGGTTTGATTAGTTCCCTGAAAAATCTACGGTTATGCCTCTCAGACGTTTTCTCACTGATGAATTTGTGTTTTCCAGTTATTCTAGAATTTTTTTCGTAATGCAACTTTTAAGTTTAGTCCCTCAGTTTGTGATTGATCTGTAAAAAAAATTGTTCTAGATTTTTAGGGGTAAAACTTCAGTTCGAAAAGTTTACTTGTTAAAATGTTTTGAAACTCGTTAAAATTTCAAAATATGAGGGTTAGGCTTCAGTCGGAAAAATCCATTTGACTTGCATAATTCAATGCGCTCTATTTTTTTGAAACAGTATAATGACCACAGAAATTGCGGAAGCTTTGAAATTTGATTGAATTTGTAACCTCATGACTTTTCTCAAAAACTAGCATGCCAGACCTAACGTTATGCTTTTAATCGAATGAAAAATTTTTGTCAATCTTGTCAATATTTTCCAAAGGCCTACTTTTGACTACTTTTGGCCAATTTGGGACGATTTTCAAGCATAAGCGGAGATTCAAAATGTCTTAGAAATCGTTCCAAATTGGTTGAAAGAAGTCTTTTAGCCACAATTTATTTGTTACAAGAGGCGAAGTCTATGACTTTGTACTTTATATGGCGTGTGGGCAGATGATTTAAAAAAAAACTCAAATTAAAAAAAATTAAATGTTTCTTGTCAGATTTTTTTTGTTATTACTGCTCCATAGAACTTAGAAGGCAGTCGGAACAATCAGGGCTTCGTTCTGTTACGAGCAGTCTTGTTTAAAATAGGGCATCTATTCAAGACAATTTTACGACTATTCTCATCTTGTTTAATTAATTGAAAAAATGCAATTATAAAATAAAAGTTTTTAGCCAGCTAAAGTTTTACTTTTTAACGAACAAATTGACGTATTGGTCCGACTTTTGTAACTTAGGTAACGGAATATTTGTGCTCGAGGCGGGTTTGTTCTTCAGACAAATTTCGACTTTTCAACAGCCATTTTTGGCGAATTTTATTTTTGACGGATTTTTAAAAAGATATTGTTGTCCTGAGCTTAAATTTGGAAAAAAAAAATATTTCACCTATGATCATTTTTTGTAAAGTTACGGCGGTTTAAGGATTGCAATTTTTGCCACTTTGGGTCAATTAACGCGCGATATATTTCGTGCTGTTAGCGCGTAAGCGAGTTAATCTGTCTTATAAATCGATCCAAATTGGTTGAAGAAATCTTATTTGCCATAACTGGTTTATACTGGGAGCGAAATCTATCACTTTGTACTTTATATGGCGTGTGGTTGGATAAATTCTACGAAAAAGGTCCATAGACCTTAAGAGGCATTAGGAACATTCAGGCCCTCTCCCTGGTACCAGAACTCTAGTTTTGATTGCAAATATTTTAGTAAGTTTCGAAAAAAGAAGCGCACCTTCTCGGTAAAAATGTCAAAGGTAGTTAGTTTCTTGCACTCAATTGACCAAGCCACTTTTTGATCAAAATATTTCGGGACGCTGGTAAACAGACGCAGAAGCGAGCGTTGTTAGTCTTAGTGTAATTGCTGAATGAATTTTCAGGGACCGTATGTCTCCGATGGCTCAGACTTACATTGTGTTGACTGTGTCAGGCACTATTTCAGAGAATATGAGGCTGAGTTTAATTAAACTTCATCAAACCTAAATTTGCTTTTTGTAAAGAAGTGCAAAATCAATTTGCCATTCGCATATATAATTTAGGTGAAGATGTAGCTTTAACCAATTCAAATTGACAGCGTTTGAACCAGTGTTGGTATAAACAACTGAAAGTTTATCAAAGAGTTTGCAAAACTCAATCGACTGTTCACAACTAATATAAATGCTTTTACTCAATTTTTAATTTTTTCGCTGATAACTCTAGCAATAAATCCCCAGTCCCACTGAGCGAGAAAAAACGAGAGCTCAATAGGTCACTGAGCTCAACTCTCCATTGAGGGCCATGGCAATAGCTGCGCAGTCGTTAGGGTCCTAGTCCGGTCACTTTTCGTCCAGGTGGTCTGCAGAAAGTGACATTTTTGTCATTTTTGGTCAATTTAATGAAGCTAAAAAGTGACACCAAAAAGTGACATACCCATGTGACTTTTTGGAATTTGGCGAAAAAACCAAAAAAAAAACAAGTTTCTACTTTTTTGGAAAATAGCTATAATTCGTCTGAAAACCCCTACTAAAATCCCAAAAATACCAAAAAGAACTGAAAAGGTTCTTACTTCATTGAGTAAACACAAAAAAGCAGAATTTTCAGAGTTTTCAACAAGGAAATTGACTAAAAGCTGGAAAATAGAAGGCAAACCTCGCAAAAAGTGCCCAACACCAAAAAAAACCCCTAGGTTCAAAAACAACAAAATAACCAAAAAACCGATAACAAACTGAAATAAAACATAAAGTTACAAATTAAACCATTATCAAGATGGGAATTGAATGAAAACTATATTGAAAAACAAGAAATTGAGTATTTGACGGCAACCCTAAAATTGGGGTGCAGAAAAAAGCCTAATTTTCTTAACCTCTTTTTTTCGGAAATTAGCCGCAATTTGTCTGAAAACACTTAGTAAGTCCAAAAAACACCAAAGAGCAGTAAAAAGAATGTTAAATATTTTGAATAAACACAAAAAACTAGAGTTAATAGCACTATCAACAAGCAAATTGACTAAAAACAAAATAAAGAGGGACAATGAGCCAAACCCCAAAAAAAGACCCCTAGCTGCAAAATCATCCAAAAAACACAAAATTCGATTAAGATTAAACTAGAACATAATGTTACTTTTTTCATTAACTGAACTGAATAAAAAGTTTAATGAAAAAAGTTATTTGAACCATAAAACCTAAAATTGAAAAAAAAATCCTCTAAACTGTCAACACCAACAAAAACAACCCTAAAATCAACACTAGCATCTCAAACCAAGTGTGAGAGATACAATTAAGAGGATTATACTTATTAGCAATGAAATTTTCTAATCAGGGGCTGAGTTTGAGAAGCAAAAAACTTATTTTGAAAAACTGATTTTCAAACGTTTGAGATGTTTTTTTGTCAAATAGCATATCACTTGATTGACCCACGAACGGTTTTTCAGCTAAAAACTTGACGAAAAATTTCCAAATTTTATCAGGCTCAAATTGTGTTCAGATTAAGTGAGTGAATATCCAGATGGATGCTGTCAGTGAAGTTTCATCACGTTGATCGACATATTCGAAATTTTTAGTGTTCTTGAGAAAAATAAATTAAGTAAAAATATCCGAATTATTTTTTAGTTAACCAAAATACTTTCAAAATACATTTTAAACACTATGGAGATTGTTCATACACAGTTTCGATAGTTTGTGTCCAATGTTTGAGAGAAAAAACAACCTTGACTTTTACAAAAACAACAATCTGCGAATTTTAAAAAAATGTATCAAACACATAAAATGTTCAATTTATAGCGGTTTCTACACTAGAAAAATGTTGTAATTGAAGTTTCATCTTAATGAACAATATGTTCAAGAGTATTAGTATTCTGTCCAAAATTGAAGATCGTAAAATGAGTCAAAATTTTTTTTACACATTTTTTTCTCGTGAAGGTTGTTTTAAACCGTCTATGAGGAGTTCACATGCACATTTTTAACTCAATATGGTGAACAATATGGTGAAAAACGAGTCAATGAAAAGACGTTGAAAAGAAAAAAAAACACACAATTAAAAAAAAAATTTTTAAAAACCAAAGGCTAAATCTTCCGAAAAGTTAGATTTTTTTGAAATTTTGCAATTTTCTTGACATTTTTTATCATACTTGCTTTAGCCACTTATAGTTTCAAGCTAAAAATTTATCCGATACTTTTCTAACGTGCCTAAGACACCTATGGGGATCGTTTTTCATAGGTTTAAAGATCAGATTAAACAAGTCAGCGAAGTTCAATCTCATTGAACGACATGTTAGAGAGTATCCAGTGTTCATTCCAAAATTTAAGATCGTGGAATGACTCAAAGTTTTTTCTAAACTTGTTTTACTCGTTGAGAATGTTGTATAAACTCTATGAACAATTTGCACAACCATTTTTGGCTTTATAAAGTTGAAAATTGGAACGAAAATCAAAATTGAGTCAAAAAATCCCTAACCTGGATAAAAAAAAAATCTGCTCAATTTCATTTCACTCAAACTTTCAAAATTGCATGATGATGAACAAGGAGTCATTGGAAAGCCCTCGTTAATTCAAAAAATGTATGACCCAAATAAAAGTCTTATTTGTAAAGTATTTTAGCTGACCAAAGGCTATTACTCCGCCAAAATTCGACTTTTCAAAAAAAATTTAGTTTTCATCGTTTTAAGCAAGCAAAACATTTTTTCAGGCAAATTTTCAATTTCATTTCGTTCTAAAGTATAATAGATAAGTATAAGGACCCGTTTAATTGGATTCAATCCATTTTGAATGGATCAATGAAGTTTCAACTTGTTGAACGCATGTTGGATGGTATCAGTTTCCATTAAAAAATGAAGATCGAAAAATGCCCCAACAAATTTTTCAAATTTTTCCTTATTAGGGTATACTATACAATCCATGGAGAATCCACATGCATAATTTCACCATTCTATGTCAAAAATGTGATGAGAAAATGAAAAAAGAGCCGAAAAAGAGCCGAAATGGCCCCAGACCCAAAAAAGTTCAGCTTGGCTCAAATTTGAAGTTCTCAAATTCTAGAAATCGCATTTGAAAAAAAAGTTCCGCTGAAAGGCTCTTACCAATGGGTAGACGTGAGGCGTGTATCATTTTCAAAAAAACTCAGCGTTGAAAACAATTCCAGGCTAAATCAAAAAAACCTAAGTTTAATTTTCCCTGCCAAAAAGTGACATCTCTAGGGCTAAAACACAAAAACTAGAAGAGCAGCCCCAAAAAATTTTTTAATCAAAAAAACAACCTCACCATCGTGTTTCCCGTTAGAAATAGTGCCTAGAGTTAATTTTCAAATAGTATCTTATCTGTCAATTCTTTCGAAGCTGAATCACCTCGATCAAAGTCGGGTTATCAGAGTAACTACACTTCATTGCACATTTTTCAGTTAGGGATGGTAAGTTAGCCCTTAAAGTTTTTTTATAATCCAGTCGGTTAATTTAGCTCGAGAAATCACCAGAACCGTTGAGTTTCCAAAAATTGGACATGAGAAACAGACATTAAAATATTTTGAGCCTAGCCCTAAAATTACGATAGACTTAAATAGCGCTAAAATTTTACATACTTATCTTAACTCAACAAGTGATTCTTATTCGGAAACTACATGGTTTTCGACGATGTTTTAGCAAACGATAAATCGGCCAAAACTTGACATATGCCTGACCCCAAAACTTTAAAGGCTGCTTTTTTCCGGTTTTTTTAATACGGTTTCTTCAGATTGTCTTTTTGCCAATAAATGAGGTCCCAAGTCTCATAGACACCGAGAACCCTTTTGAACCAAAGCCTTAAAACGTAGAGAGGCCGTTACCGAAAAGTGACACGGCTAGGCTTACTGCACTTGCCGTAATTTGACATTTTTATGAGGACGAAAATAAACTTTCACTAGAACAGAGAGTATGACAGAAAGCGACTAGAATTCTATACAGGTTTACCCAGGTTAAACAGGTTTGGACTCATCCGCAAAGTACTCCTGCTGCAAAAAAATAGAAACTTTAGCTATAAATTTCTCTCGCGTTTTCTAACTCGGGTCTATTTTTTGCATCTTCGATAGTACTTTACTTTGAACAGCTACGAATAAAAAAGCCCAGGAATTTTATTTAAAAAATTAATTTTGTCCAATGAATTTGTGACATTTCCCGCAGCTCACTAAAAAAGACATGGTCAGAAGGAACTTTTTCATTGGCTCATCTCTAGATACATAGGCCGCCGTTTCATTGGCGCAGCAACTCACGCAGCTTCCCATATGAACGCTTTTTAAGTTTCCTCTGATCTTCTATTCTACCACGGCGAAACTTGACCGCATATAAGACATCCGGTTGGCTGTGTGCGAGATTGTGCAGCTCATCTTTGTCAACCGAGCCGGTAAATTAGCTGTGGGAACTTTCCTCTTTTTTCATCTAAAAGAACATGCGACCAAGATTCATTGGAATAAGAAACACTCGAGATAAAAACTGTGTGTGATGCCTTGGGTGATTGAGTTTTGAAGGTCACGGTTGACATCTCAAATCACTGCTGGTAGTTTATCCGGTGTCCTACTATTAAATACTATACAATTTGACACCGTACATTAAAATATCTAGTCATTTCACTACTACGCAAATTAAATCCACAAAAACGTAGCTCCTACTTAAAAACTTAATGCAAAAACTAACGCTATATGAGTTCCTTGTCTTAAACCCTATCACACCGATTTAATTCTGCAATAAACGCACGCCGCATTGCATCGAAAATTTGGTTTATTTTAGTAATACTTGCTAAAAATAAGGCTACCCAATTTATTTAATAATTTTATCGACAAGTTTATTGTATAATTAAAATTAGATTTTTGTGATGTTCTTTATGATTACTAAGAAAACTGCTTGTGATCATTTATAACAATTTGAATTCATATTCCAGTCAATTTTTAATATTCCAGACAATTTTAAATTTTTACAGTCTTTATATGCTTTATTCAAGTAATAAGCAAGCGCAAATACCAAAAACAAATCATGATTGGAACTTCTTTCGAATCCACACATTCATCAACAAAACAAGCCATATTGTTAAGCAAAAGAATCAAAATGATGGAAAACTGCATTTGCTTAAAATACCAAACACATTAACGTAGAGCATCTTTAATTACCGATGATAACGATTCAATTGAGACGCGTGGAGAGCGTAATCATGACATTTCAGCGGGAAAATAAGATGCCCGAGTTTTCATCAAGTTTTTACAAGATCTCAACGAGGGATTTACACCTACTGTCGTAGTTGCAAGTGCGGTTTTGCCAATGAAAATAATTTAGCCACTCAATTTGCCATCCCACCAAAAAATAAACTGATTCAAACGGCTGCCTGTACTTGTACCAGCTAGATGTAAATGTGCAATTTTTCCGCTTTGCGCGAAAATTCGAGGTCCCTGAAATTTTGGAAATTTTATTTCGTTTGAGAGTGGATCAAATGACCACGAGCGAATCATTTTTTGCGGTGACCTCGAATTGCTGAAAGTTCTGAAAAAGTTTTCTTTGTGATTAGCCGATGTAAGTTTTAGAATTACTACCATAATTTCTATCATTAGTGTATCTGGCTTGCACCAGTTTGTACATACGCCTTCATCACCAACACAACTGAACTTAGAATCGCTTTTTCCAAGCTTTAATTGTTTTAGCACCCAACAAACGGTCTGAAAAACTTTTGTTATATTTGGAGCAACCTGCTCTTTAGTCTTTCCAAAAAAAAATCCCGGAGCGCCCTTATCGGGCTCTTTTTTCATCTCTGAAAAATAACTTGAAAAAATCAATAAATTAGGTCTGAAAATGACCTACAAAAACAGTCACAATTTAGCGCTGGCCGTAAAATGCTGCCCTCCCTTGCATTTGAGAAACAAGAAAAGATTAGCGAGTCCTATGATATCAGGAAGTTCAGAATGTATGCAACAGAAACTGTTAAGATACTAAACATTTGAACAAATTGGCGAGTTGTGGCTGTTTCAAAAGCATAGTGCCAAAAGGTGAAAACTTTTTCTCTTCCTCCCTGTTGGAACCGGCGAGGTGCGGCGTAAAAGGGAACGCTAGAACAACAAAAGCTGTCGAAGAAGGGCAATTCGGCATCCAATCTTAATTCTGCGGAGCCACACAAAAGGATGGAAAGTAGTGTGCAGCCTTCAAAAACGTCTCCCAACAAAAGTAAGCTATTTCGATGCATCGGATGACCATAAAATCACTAAAAAAGAAAAAGAACTAAGTAGTAAATAAAGACTACAAAACATTGTCCGTTAACAAGAAAACCAAATTGAATTGTACTTTTTAGAGCGTTATCTAGCTTGTACCAAACAAGTTCAAATTTTGTGAGTTTTCTTTGTGATTAGCCGATGTAAGTTTTAGAATTACTACCATAATTTCTATCATTAGTGTATCTGGCTTGCACCAGTTTGTACATACGCCTTCATCACCAACACAACTGAACTTAGAATAGCTTTTTCCAAGCTTTAATTGTTTTAGCACCCAACAAACGGTCTGAAAAACTTTTGTTATATTTGGAGCAACCTGCTCTTTAGTCTTTCCAAAAAAAAAATCCCGGAGCGCCCTTATCGGGCTCTTTTTTCATCTCTGAAAAATAACTTGAAAAAATCAATAAATTGGGTCTGAAAATGACCTACAAAAACAGTCACAATTTAGCGCTGGCCGTAAAATGCTGCCCTCCCTTGCATTTGAGAAACAAGAAAAGATTAGCGAGTCCTATGATATCAGGAAGTTCAGAATGTATGCAACAGAAACTGTTAAGATACTAAACATTTGAACAAATTGGCGAGTTGTGGCTGTTTCAAAAGCATAGTGCCAAAAGGTGAAAACTTTTTCTCTTCCTCCCTGTTGGAACCGGCGAGGTGCGGCGTAAAAGGGAACGCTAGAACAACAAAAGCTGTCGAAGAAGGGCAATTCGGCTCCAATCTTAATTCTGCGGAGCCATACAAAAGGATGGAAAGTAGTGTGCAGCCTTCAAAAACGTCTCCCAACAAAAGTAAGCTATTTCGATGCATCGGATGACCATAAAATCACTAAGAAAGAAAAAGAACTAAGTAGTAAAAAAAGACTGAAAAACATTGTCCGTTAACAAGAAAACCAAATTGAATTGTACTTTTTAGAGCGTTATCTAGCTTGTACCAAACAAGTTCAAATTTTGTGAGGCTTTTGTTTGTTTATTCTTATCATTAAAACTCACTTTTTAACCCTACTCAAACTTTCTTTAACTTTTTTTGAAGTCTGAGCGGTTTGAGCGGTTTTTCCAAAACAACCCAAACCGCCCAAACCGCTCAAATCTTGCTGGAAAACCGCTCAAACCGCCCATATCTTGAGCGCTTTTTAAGCGGGATCTCGACCCGGGTATTAATTTTTGATGCGATTGAAAGTGGTGCGTTAAATCGCACAATAACTTTTTAGACAGTGCTTATAAATTTTATTATGATAAACCTACAAATTCCGTTTAATTATGTAATTTCAACCAAAGGTTATATGGCGTGTGGTTGGATGAATTCCACAAAAAAGTCTCAAAATTATCTAAAAATAATCATTTTTATTTATTACATTTAATTTTTTCATGTTATTTTTGCTCCATAGACCTTAAGAGGCATTAGGAACATTCAGGCACTCTCCCTGGTACCAGCATTCTTGTTTTGATTGCAAATTATTTGCCAAAAAGTTTCGAAAAAAGAAGCTCACCTGCTCCGTAAAAATGTCAAAGGTAGTTAGTTTCTTGCACTCAATTGACCAGGCCACTTTTTGATCAAAATATTTCGGGACGCTGGTAAACAGACGCAGAAGCGAGCCTTGTTAGTCTTAGTGTAATTGCTGAATGAATTTTCAGGGACCGTATGTCTTCGATGGCTCAGACTTACATTGTGTTGACTGTGTCAGGCACTATTTCAGAGAATATGAGGCTGAGTTTAATTAAACTTCATCAAACCTACATTTTTTTTTGTAAGAAGTGCAAAATCAATTTGCCATTCGCATTTATAATTTAGGTGAAGATGTAGCTTTAACCAATTCAAATTGACAGCGTTTGAACCAGTGTTGGTATAAACAACTGAAAGTTTATCAAAGAGTTTGCAAAACTCAATCGACTGTTCACAACTAATATAAATGCTTTTACTCAATTTTTAATTTTTTCGCTGATAACTCTAGCAATAAATCCTCAGTCCCACTGAGCGAGAAAAAACGAGAGCTCAATAGGTCACTGAGCTCAACTCTCCATTGAGGGCCATGGCAATTGCTGCGCAGTCGTTAGGGTCCTGGTCTGGTCACTTTTTGTCCAGGTGGTCTGCAGAAAGTGACGTTTTTGTCATTTTTGGTCAATTTAATGAAGCTAAAAAGTGACACCAGAAAGTGACATACCCATGTCACTTTTTGGAATTTGGCGAAAAAACCAAAAAAAAACAAGTTTCTACTTTTTTGGAAAATAGCTATAATTCGTCTGAAAACCCCTACTAAAATCCCAAAAATACCAAAAAGAACTGAAAAGGTTCTTACTTCATTGAGTAAACACAAAAAAGCAGAATTTTCAGAGTTTTCAACAAGGAAATTGACTAAAAGCTGGAAAATGAAGGCAAACCTTGCAAAAAGTGCCCAACACCAAAAAAAGACCCCTAGGTTCAAAAACAACAAAATAACCAAAAAACCGATAACAAACTGAAATAAAACATAAAGTTACAAATTAAATCATTCTCAAGATGGTTATTGAATAAAAACTATAGTGAGAAACAAGAAATTGAGTATTTGACGGCAACCCTAAATTTGGGGTGCAGAAAAAAGCCTAATTTTCTTAACCTCTTTTTTTCGGAAATTAGCCAAAACTTGTCTGAAAACACTTAGTAAGTCCAAAAAACACCAAAGAGCAGTAAAAATATTGTTAAATATTTTGAATAAACACAAAAAACTAGAGTTAATAGCACTATCAACAAGCAAATTGACTAAAAACAAAATAAAGAGGGACAATGAGCCAAACCCCAAAAAAAGACCCCTAGCTGCAAAATCATCCAAAAAACACAAAATTCGATTAAGATTAAACTAGAACATAATGTTACTTTTTTCATTAACTGAACTGAATAAAACGTTTAATGAAAAAAGTTATTTGAACCATAAAACCTAAAATTGAAAAAAAAATCCTCTAAATTGTCAACACCAACAAAAACAACCCTAAAATCAACACTAGCATCTCAAACCACGTGTGAGAGATACAATTAAGAAGATTATACTTATTAGCAATGAAATTTTCTAATCATGGGCTGAGTTTGAGAAGCAAAAAACTTAATTTGAAAAACTGATTTTCAAACGTTTGAGATGTTTTTTTGTCAAATATCATATCACTTGATTGACCCACGAACGGTTTTTCAGCTTAAAACTTGACGAAAGATTTCCAAATTTTATCAGGCTCAAATTGTGTTCAGATTAAGTGAGTGAATATCCAGATTGATGCTGTCAGTGAAGTTTCATCACGTTGATCGACATATTCGAAATTTTTAGTGTTCTTGAGAAAAATAAATTAAGTAAAAATATCCGAATTATTTTTTAGTTAACCAAAATACTTTCAAAATACATTTTAAACACTATGGAGAGTGTTCATACACAGTTTCGATAGTTTGTGTCCAATGTTTGAGAGAAAAAACAACCTTGACTTTTACAAAAACAACAATCTGCGAATTTTACAAAAATGTATCAAACACATAAAATGTTCAATTTATAGCGGTTTCTAAACTAGAAAAATGTTGTCATTGAAGTTTCATCTTATTGAACAATATGTTCAAGAGTATTAGTATTCTGTCCAAAATTGAAGATCATAAAATGAGTCAAAATTTTTTTTACACATTTTTTTCTCGTGAAGGTTGTTTTAAACAGTCTATGAGGAGTTCACATGCACATTTTTAACTCAATATGGTGAACAATATGGTAGACAAATAGTCAATGAAAAGACGTTGAAAAGAAAAAAAAACATATAGTTATAAAAAATTTTAAAAAACCAAAGGCTAAATCTTCCGAAAAGTTATATTTTTTTTGAAATTTTGCAATTTTCTTGACAATTTTTATCATACTTGCTTTAGCCACTTATAGTTTCAAGCTAAAAATTTATCCGATACTTTTCTAACGTGCCTAAGACACCTATGGGGATCGTTTTTTATAGGTTTGATGATCAGATTAAACAAGTCAACAAAGTTCAATCTCATTGAACGACATGTTAGAGAGTATCCAGTGTTCACTCCAAAATTTAAGATCGTGGAATGACTCAAAGTTTTTTCTAAACTTGTTTTACTCGTTGAGAATGTTGTAGAAACTCTATGAACAATTTGCTCAACCATTTTTGGCTTTATAAACTTGAAAATTGGAACGAAAATCAAAATTGAGTCAAAAAAGCCCTAACCTGGTACAAAAAAAAATCTGCTCAATTTCATTTCACTCAAACTTTCATAATTGCATGATGATGAACAAGGAGTCATTGGAAAGCCCTCTTTAATTCAAAAAATGTATGACCCAAATAAAAGTCTTATTTGTAAAGTATTTTAGCTGACCAAAGGCTATTACTCCGCCAAAATTCGACTTTTCAAAAAAAATTTAGTTTTCATCGTTTTAAGCAAGCAAAACATTTTTTCAGGCAAATTTTCAATTTCATTTCATTCTAAAGTATAATAGATAAGTATAAGGACCCTTTTAATTGGATTCAATCCATTTTGAATGGATCAATGAAGTTTCAACTTGTTGAACGCATGTTGGATGGTATCAGTTTCCATTAAAAAATGAAGATCGAAAAATGCCCCAACAAATTTTTTCAAATTTTTCCTTATTAGGGTATACTATACAATCCATGGAGAATCCACATGCATAATTTCACCATTCTATGTCAAAAGTGTGATGAGAAAATAAAAAAGGAGCCGAAAAAGAGCCGAAATGGCCCCAGACCCAAAAAAAATCACCTTGGCTCAAATTTGAAGTTCTCAAATTCTAGAAATCGCATTTGAAAAAAAAGTTCCGCTGAAAAGCTCTTACCAATGGGTAGACGTGAGGCGTGTATCATTTTCAAAAAAACTCAGTGTTGAAAACAATTCCAGGCTAAATCAAAAAAACCTAAGTTTAATTTTCCCTGCCAAAAAGTGACATCTCTAGGGCTAAAACACAAAAACTAGAAGAGCAGTCCCAAAAAATTTTTTAAACAAAAAAACAACTTCACCATCGTGTTCCTCGTTAGAAATAGTGCCTGGAGTTAATTTTCAAATAGTATCTTATCTGTCAATTCTTTCGAAGCTGAATCACCTCGATCAAAGTCGGCTTATCAGAGTAACTACACTTCATTGCACATTTTTCAGTTAGGGATGGTAAGTTAGCCCTTAAAATATTTTTTATAATCCAGTCGGTTAATTTAGCTCGAGAAATATCACCAGAATTGTTGAGTTTCCAAAAATTGGACATGAGAAACAGACATTAAAATATTTTGAGCCTAGCCCTAAAATTACGATAGACTTAAATAGCGCTAAAATTTTACATACTTATCTTAACTCAACAAGTAATTCTTATTCGGAAACTACATGAGCAGTGGTTTTTGACAATGTTTTAGCAAACGATAAATCGGCCAAAACTTGACATATGCCTGAACCCAAAACTTTAAAGACTGCTTTTTTCCGGTTTTTTCTTCAATACGGTTTCTTCAGATTGTCTTTTTGCCAATAAATGAGGTCCCAAGTCTCACAGACACCGAGAACCCTTTTGAACCAAAGCCTTAAAACGTAGAGAGGCCGTTACCGAAAAGTGGCACGGCTAGGCTTACTGCACTTGCCGTAATTTGGCATTTTTATGAGGACGAAAATAAACTTTCACTAGAACAGAGAGTATGACAGAAAGCGACTAGAATTCTATACAGGTTTACTCAGGTTAAACAGGTTTGGACTCATCCGCAAAGTACTCCTGCTGCAAAAAATTAGAAACTTTAGCTATAAATTTCTCTCGCGTTTTCTAACTCGGGTCATTTTTTTGCATCTTCGATAGTACTTTACTTTGAACAGCTACGAATAAAAAAGCCCAGGACTTTTATTTAAAAAATTAATTTTGTCCAATGAATTTGTGACATTTCCCGCAGCTCACTAAAAAAGACATGGTCAGAAGGAACTTTTTCATTGGCTCATCTCTAGATACATAGGCCGCCGTTTCATTGGCGCAGCAACTCACGCAGCTTCCCATATGAACGCTTTTTAAGTTTCCTCTGATCTTCTATTCTACCACGGCGAAACGTGACCGCATATAAGACATCCGGTTGGCTGTGTGCGAGATTGTGCAGCTCATCTTTGTCAACCGAGCCGGTAAATTAGCTGTGGGAACTTTCCTCTTTTTTCATCTAAAAGAACATGCGACCAAGATTCATTGGAATAAGAAACACTCGAGATAAAAACTGTGTGTGATGCCTTGGGTGATTGAGTTTTGAAGGTCACGGTTGACATCTCAGATCACTGCTGGTAGTTTATCCGGTGTCCTACTATTAAATACTATACAATTTGACACCGTACATTAAAATATCTAGTCATTTTACTACTACGCAAATTAAATCCACAAAAACGTAGCTCCTACTTGAAAACTTAATGCAAAAACTAACGCTATATGAGTTCCTTGTCTTAAATCCTATCACACCGATTTAATCCTGCAATAAACGCACGCCGCATTGCATCGAAAACTTGGTTTATTTTAGTAATACTTGCTAAAAATGAGGCTACCCAATTTATTTAATAATTTTATCGACAAGTTTATTGTATATTTAAAATTAGATTTTTGTGATGTTCTTTATGATTACTAAGAAAACTGCTTGTGATCATTTATAACAATTTGAATTCATATTCCAGACAATTTTTAATATTCCAGACAATTTTAAATTTTTACAGTCTTTATATGCTTTATTCAAGTAATAAGCAAGCGCAAATACCAAAAACAAATCATGATTGGAACTTCTTTCGAATCCACACATTCATCAACAAAACAAGCCATATTGTTAAGCAAAAGAATCAAAATGATGGAAAACTGCATTTGCTTAAAATACCAAACACATTAACGTAGAGCATCTTTAATTACCGATGATAACGATTCAATTGAGACGCGTGGAGAGCGTAATCATGACATTTCAGCGGGAAAATAAGATGCCCGAGTTTTCATCAAGTTTTTACAAGATCTCAACGAGGGATTTACACCTACTGTCGTAGTTGCAAGTGCGGTTTTGCCAATGAAAATAATTTAGCCACTCAATTTGCCATCCCAGCAAAAAATAAACTGATTCAAACGGCTGCCTGCACTTGTACCAGCTAGATGTAAATGTGCAATTTTTCCGCTTTGCGCGAAAATTCGAGGTCCTTGAAATTTTGGAAATTTTATTTCGTTTGAGAGTGGATCAAATGACCACGAGCGAATCATTTTTTGCGGTGACCTCGAATTGCTGAAAGTTCTGAAAAAGTTTTCTTTGTGACTAGCCGATGTAAGTTTTAGAATTACTACCATAATTTCTATCATTAGTGTATCTGGCTTGCACCAGTTTGTACATACGCCTTCATCACCAACACAACTGAACTTAGAATCGCTTTTTCCAAGCTTTAATTGTTTTAGCACCCAACAAACGGTCTGAAAAACTTTTGTTATATTTGGAGCAACCTGCTCTTTAGTCTTTCCAAAAAAAAATCCCGGAGCGCCCTTATCGGGCTCTTTTTTCATCTCTGAAAAATAACTTGAAAAAATCAATAAATTGGGTCTGAAAATGACCTACAAAAACAGTCACAATTTAGCGCTGGCTGTAAAATGCTGCCCTCCCTTGCATTTGAGAAACAAGAAAAGATTAGCGAGTCCTATGATATCAGGAAGTTCAGAATGTATGCAACAGAAACTGTTAAGATACTAAACATTTGAACAAATTGGCGAGTTGTGGCTGCTTCAAAAGCACAGTGCCAAAAGGTGAAAACTTTTTCTCTTCCTCCCTGTTGGAACCGGCGAGGTGCGGCGTAAAAGGGAACGCTAGAACAACAAAAGCTGTCGAAGAAGGGCAATTCGGCAACCAATCTTAATTCTGCGGAGCCACACAAAAGGATGGAAAGTAGTGTGCAGCCTTCAAAAACGTCTCCCAACAAAAGTAAGCTATTTCGATGCATCGGATGACCATAAAATCACTAAAAAAGAAAAAGAACTAAGTAGGAAATAAATACTACAAAACATTGTCCGTTAACAAGAAAACCAAATTGAATTGTACTTTTTAGAGCGTTATCTAGCTTGTACCAATCAAGTTCAAATTTTGTGAGTTTTCTTTGTGATTAGCCGATGTAAGTTTTAGAATTACTACCATAATTTCTATCATTAGTGTATCTGGCTTGCACCAGTTTGTACATACGCCTTCATCACCAACACAAATGAACTTAGAATCGCTTTTTCCAAGCTTTAATCGTTTTAGCACCCAACAAACGGTCTGAAAAACTTTTGTTATATTTGGAGCAACCTGCTCTTTAGTCTTTCCAAAAAAAAATCCCGGAGCGCCCTTATCGGGCTCTTTTTTCATCTCTGAAAAATAACTTGAAAAAATCAATAAATTGGGTCTGAAAATGACCTACAAAAACAGTCACAATTTAGCGCTGGCCGTAAACGTAAAATGCTGCCCTCCCTTGCATTTGAGAAACAAGAAAAGATTAGCGAGTCCTATGATATCAGGAAGTTCAGAATGTATGCAACAGAAACTGTTAAGATACTAAACATTTGAACAAATTGGCGAGTTGTGGCTGTTTCAAAAGCATAGTGCCAAAAGGTGAAAACTTTTTCTCTTCCTCCCTGTTGGAACCGGCGAGGTGCGGCGTAAAAGGGAACGCTAGAACAACAAAAGCTGTCGAAGAAGGGCAATTCGGCTCCAATCTTAATTCTGCGGAGCCATACAAAAGGATGGAAAGTAGTGTGCAGCCTTCAAAAACGTCTTCCAACAAAAGTAAGCTATTTCGATGCATCGGATGACCATAAAATCACTAAAAAAGAAAAAGAACTAAGTAGTAAATAAAGACTACAAAACATTGTCCGTTAACAAGAAAACCAAATTGAATTGTACTTTTTAGAGCGTTATCGAGCTTGTACCAAACAAGTTCAAATTTTGTGAGGCTTTTGTTTGTTTATTCTTATCATTAAAACTCACTTTTTAACCCTACTCAAACTTTCTTTAACTTTTTTTGAAGTCTGAGCGGTTTGAGCGGTTTTTTCCAAAACAACCCAAACCGCCCAAACCGCTCAAATCTTGCTGGAAAACCGCTCAAACCGCCCATATCTTGAGCGCTTTTTAAGCGGGATCTCGACCCGGGTATTAATTTTTGATGCGATTGAAAGTGGTGCGTTGAATCGCACAATAACTTTTTAGACAGTGCTTATAAATTTTATTATGATAAACCTACAAATTCCGTTTAATTATGTAATTTCAACCAAAGGTTATATGGCGTGTGGTTGGATGAATTCCACAAAAAAGTCTCAAAATTATCTAAAAATAATCATTTTTATTTGTTACATTTAATTTTTTCATGTTATTTTTGCTCCATAGACCTTAAGAGGCATTAGCAACATTCAGGTCCTCTCCCTGGTACCAGAATTCTTGTTTTGATTGCAAATTATTTGCCAAAAAGTTTCGAAAAAAGAAGCTCACCTGCTCCGTAAAAATGTCAAAGGTAGTTAGTTTCTTGCACTCAATTGACCAGGCCACTTTTTGATCAAAATATTTCGGGACGCTGGTAAACAGACGCAGAAGCGAGCCTTGTTAGTCTTAGTGTAATTGCTGAATGAATTTTCAGGGACCGTATGTCTTCGATGGCTCAGACTTACATTGTGTTGACTGTGTCAGGCACTATTTCAGAGAATATGAGGCTGAGTTTAATTAAACTTCATCAAACCTAAATTTTCTTTTTGTAAGAAGTGCAAAATCAATTTGCCATTCGCATTTATAATTTAGGTGAAGATGTAGCTTTAACCAATTCAAATTGACAGCGTTTGAACCAGTGTTGGTATAAACATTTGAAAGTTTATCAAAGAGTTTGCAAAACTCAATCGACTGTTCACAACTAATATAAATGCTTTTACTCAATTTTTAATTTTTTCGCTGATAACTCTAGCAATAAATCCTCAGTCCCACTGAGCGAGAAAAAACGAGAGCTCAATAGGTCACTGAGCTCAACTCTCCATTGAGGGCCATGGCAATTGCTGCGCAGTCGTTAGGGTCCTGGTCTGGTCACTTTTTGTCCAGGTGGTCTGCAGAAAGTGACGTTTTTGTCATTTTTGGTCAATTTAATGAAGCTAAAAAGTGACACCAAAAAGTGACATACCCATGTCACTTTTTGGAATTTGGCGAAAAAACCAAAAAAAAACAAGTTTCTACTTTTTTGGAAAATAGCTATAATTCGTCTGAAAACCCCTACTAAAATCCCAAAAATACCAAAAAGAACTGAAAAGGTTCTTACTTCATTGAAGAAACACAAAAAAGCAGAATTTTCAGAGTTTTCAACAAGGAAATTGACTAAAAGCTGGAAAATGAAGGCAAACCTTGCAAAAAGTGCCCAACACCAAAAAAAGACCCCTAGGTTCAAAAAGAACAAAATAACCAAAAAACCGATAACAAACTGAAATAAAACATAAAGTTACAAATTAAACCATTCTCAAGATGGTTATTGAATGAAAACTATAGTGAGAAACAAGAAATTGAGTATTTGACGGCAACCCTAAAATTGGGGTGCAGAAAAAAGCCTAATTTTTTTTAACCTCTTTTTTTCGGAAATTAGCCAAAACTTGTCTGAAAACACTTAGTAAGTCCAAAAAACACCAAAGAGCAGTAAAAAGATTGTTAAATATTTTGAATAAACACAAAAAAACTAGAGTTAATAGCACTATCAACAAGCAAATTGACTAAAAACAAAATAAAGAGGGACAATGAGCCAAACCCCAAAAAAAGACCCCTAGCTGCAAAATCATCCAAAAAACACAAAATTTGATTAAGATTAAACTAGAACATAATGTTACTTTTTTCATTAACTGAACTGAATAAAACGTTTAATGAAAAAAGTTATTTGAACCATAAAACCTAAAATTGAAAAAAAAATCCTCTAAATTGTCAACACCAACAAAAACAACCCTAAAATCAACACTAGCATCTCAAACCACGTGTGAGAGATACAATTAAGAAGATTATACTTATTAGCAATGAAATTTTCTAATCATGGGCTGAGTTTGAGAAGCAAAAAACTTATTTTGAAAAACTGATTTTCAAACGTTTGAGATGTTTTTTTGTCAAATATCATATCACTTGATTGACCCACGAACGGTTTTTCAGCTTAAAACTTGACGAAAGATTTCCAAATTTTATCAGGCTCAAATTGTGTTCAGATTAAGTGAGTGAATATCCAGATTGATGCTGTCAGTGAAGTTTCATCACGTTGATCGACATATTCGAAATTTTTAGTGTTCTTGAGAAAAATAAATTAAGTAAAAATATCCGAATTATTTTTTAGTTAACCAAAATACTTTCAAAATACATTTTAAACACTATGGAGAGTGTTCATACACAGTTTCGATAGTTTGTGTCCAATGTTTGAGAGAAAAAACAACCTTGACTTTTACAAAAACAACAATCTGCGAATTTTACAAAAATGTATCAAACACATAAAATGTTCAATTTATAGCGGTTTCTAAACTAGAAAAATGTTGTCATTGAAGTTTCATCTTATTGAACAATATGTTCAAGAGTATTAGTATTCTGTCCAAAATTGAAGATCATAAAATGAGTCAAAATTTTTTTTACACATTTTTTTCTCGTGAAGGTTGTTTTAAACCGTCTATGAGGAGTTCACATGCACATTTTTAACTCAATATGGTGAACAATATGGTGAACAAGGAGTCAATGAAAAGACGTTGAAAAGAAAAAAAACATATAGTTATAAAAAATTTTAAAAACCAAAGGCTAAATCTTCCGAAAAGTTATATATTTTTTGAAATTTTGCAATTTTCTTGACAATTTTTATCATACTTGCTTTAGCCACTTATAGTTTCAAGCTAAAAATTTATCCGATACTTTTCTAACGTGCCTAAGACACCTATGGGGATCGTTTTTTATAGGTTTGATGATCAGATTAAACAAGTCAACAAAGTTCAATCTCATTGAACGACATGTTAGAGAGTATCCAGTGTTCACTCCAAAATTTAAGATCGTGGAATGACTCAAAGTTTTTTCTAAACTTGTTTTACTCGTTGAGAATGTTGTATAAACTCTATGAACAATTTGCTCAACCATTTTTGGCTTTATAAACTTGAAAATTGGAACGAAAATCAAAATTGAGTCAAAAAAGCCCTAACCTGGTACAAAAAAAAATCTGCTCAATTTCATTTCACTCAAACTTTCATAATTGCATGATGATGAACAAGGAGTCATTGGAAAGCCCTCTTTAATTCAAAAAATGTATGACCCAAATAAAAGTCTTATTTGTAAAGTATTTTAGCTGACCAAAGGCTATTACTCCGCCAAAATTCGACTTTTCAAAAAAAAATTTAGTTTTCATCGTTTTAAGCAAGCAAAACATTTTTTCAGGCAAATTTTCAATTTCCTTTCATTCTAAAGTATAATAGATAAGTATAAGGACCCGTTTAATTGGATTCAATCCATTTTGAATGGATCAATGAAGTTTCAACTTGTTGAACGCATGTTGGATGGTATCAGTTTCCATTAAAAAATGAAGATCGAAAAATGCCCCAACAAATTTTTTCAAATTTTTCCTTATTAGGGTATACTATACAATCCATGGAGAATCCACATGCATAATTTCACCATTCTATGTCAAAAGTGTGATGAGAAAATGAAAAAGGAGCCGAAAAAGAGCCGAAATGGCCCCAGACCCAAAAAAGTTCACCTTGGCTCAAATTCTAGAAATCGCATTTGAAAAAAAAGTTCCGCTGAAAAGCTCTTACCAATGGGTAGACGTGAGGCGTGTATCATTTTCAAAAAAACTCAGCGTTGAAAACAATTCCAGGCTAAATCAAAAAAACCTAAGTTTAATTTTCCCTGCCAAAAAGTGACATCTCTAGGGCTAAAACACAAAAACTAGAAGAGCAGTCCCAAAAAACTTTTTAAACAAAAAAACAACCTCACCATCGTGTTCCTCGTTAGAAATAGTGCCTAGAGTTAATTTTCAAATAGTATCTTATCTGTCAATTCTTTCGAAGCTGAATCACCTCGATCAAAGTCGGCTTATCAGAGTAACTACACTTCATTGCACATTTTTCAGTTAGGGATGGTAAGTTAGCCCTTAAAATATTTTTTATAATCCAGTCGGTTAATTTAGCTCGAGAAATATCACCAGAATTGTTGAGTTTTCAAAAATTGGACATGAGAAACAGACATTAAAATAGCGATAGACTTAAATAGCGCTAAAATTTTACATACTTATCTTAACTCAACAAGTGATTCTTATTCGGAAACTACATGAGCAGTGGTTTTTGACAATGTTTTAGCAAACGATAAATCGGCCAAAACTTGACATATGCCTGAACCCAAAACTTTAAAGACTGCTTTTTTCCGGTTTTTTCTTCAATACGGTTTCTTCAGATTGTCTTTTTGCCAATAAATGAGGTCCCAAGTCTCACAGACACCGAGAACCCTTTTGAACCAAAGCCTTAAAACGTAGAGAGGCCGTTACCAAAAAGTGACACGGCTAGGCTTACTGCACTTGCCGTAATTTGACATTTTTATGAGGACGAAAATAAACTTTCACTAGAACAGAGAGTATGACAGAAAGCGACTAGAATTCTATACAAGTTTACTCAGGTTAATCAGGTTTGGACTCATCCGCAAAGTACTCCTGCTGCAAAAAAAAATAGAAACTTTCGCTATAAGTTTCTCTCGCGTTTTCTAACTCGGGTCTATTTTTTGCATCTTCGATAGTACTTTACTTTGAACAGCTACGAATAAAAAAGCCCAGGAATTTTATTTAAAAAATTAATTTTGTCCAATGAATTTGTGACATTTCCCGCAGCTCACTAGAAAAGACATGGTCAGAAGGAACGTTTTCATTGGCTCATCTCTAGATACATAGGCCGCCGTTTCATTGGCGCAGCAACTCACGCAGCTTCCCATATGAACGCTTTTTAAGTTTCCTCTGATCTTCTATTCTACCACGGCGAAACGTGACCGCATATAAGACATCCGGTTGGCTGTGTGCGAGATTGTGCAGCTCAGCTTTGTCAACCGGGCCGGTAAATTAGCTGTGGGAACTTTCCTCTTTTTTCATCTAAAAGAACATGCGACCAAGATTCATTGGAATAAGAAACACTCGAGATAAAAACTGTGTGTGATGCCTTGGGTGATTGAGTTTTGAAGGTCACAGTTGACATCTCAAATCACTGCTGGTAGTTTATCCGGTGTCCTACTATTAAATACTATACAAATTGACACCGTAAATTAAAATATCTAGTCATTTCACTACTACGCAAATTAAATCCACAAAAATGTAGCTCCTACTTAAAAACTTAATGCAAAAACTAACGCTATATGAGTTCCCTGTCTTAAACCCTATCACACCGATTTAATCCTGCAATAAACGCACGCCGTATTGCATCGAAAACTTGGTTTATTATAGTAATACTTGCTAAAAATGAGGCTACCCATTTTATTTAATAATTTTATCGACAAGTTTATTGTATATTTAAAATTAGATTTTTGTGATGTTCTTTATGATTACTAAGGAAACTGCTTGTGATCATTTATATCAATTTGAATTCATATTCCAGACAATTTTTAATATTCCAGACAATTTTAAATTTTTACAGTCTTTATATGCTTTTTTCAAGTAATAAGCAAGCGCAAATACCAAAAACAAATCATGATTGAAACTTCTTTCGAATCCACACATTCATCAACAAAACAAGCCATATTGTTAAGCAAAAGAATCAAAATGATGGAAAACTGCATTTGCTTAAAATACCAAACACATTAACGTAGAGCATCTTTAATTACCGATGATAACGGTTCAATTGAGACGCGTGGAGAGCGTAATCATGACATTTCAGCGGGAAAATAAGATGCCCGGGTTTTCATCAAGTTTTTACAAGATCTCAGCGAGGGATTTACACCTACTGTCGTAGTTGCAAGTACGGTTTTGCCAATGAAAATAATTTGGAAATAAAAAATAAACTGATTCAAACGGCTGCCTGCACTTGTACCAGCTAGATGTAAATGTGCAATTTTTCCACTTTGCGCAAAAATTCGAGGTCCCTGAAATTTTGGAACTTTTATTTCGTTTGAGAGTGGATCAAATGACCACGAGCGAATCATTTTTTGCGTTGACCCCAAATTGCTGAAAGTTCTGAAAAAGTTTTCTTTGTGATTAGCCGATGTAAGTTTTAGAATTACTACCATAATTTCTATCATTAGTGTATCTGGCTTGCACCAGTTTGTACATACGGCTTCATCACCAACACAACTGAACTTAGAAATGCTTTTACCAAGCTTTAATTGTTTTAGCACCCAACAAACGGTCTGAAAAACTTTTGTTATATTTGGAGCAACCTGCTCTTTAGTCTTTCCAAAAAAAAATCCCGGAGCGCCCTTATCGGGCTCTTTTTTCATCTCTGAAAAATAACTTGAAAAAATCAATAAATTGGGTCTGAAAATGACCTACAAAAACAGTCACAATTTAGCGCTGGCCGTAAAATGCTGCCTTCCCTTGCATTTGAGAAACAAGAAAAGATTAGCGAGTCCTATGATATCAGGAAGTTCAGAATGTATGCAACAGAAACTGTTAAGATACTAAACATTTGAACAAATTGGCGAGTTGTGGCTGTTTCAAAAGCATAGTGCCAAAAGGTGAAAACTTTTTCTCTCCTCCCTGTTGGAACCGGCGAGGTGCGGCGTAAAAGGGATCGCTAGAACAACAAAAGCTGTCGAAGAAGGGCAATTCTGCATCCAATCTTAATTCTGCGGAGCCACACAAAAGGATGGAAAGTAGTGTGCAGCCTTCAAAAACGTCTCCCAACAAAAGTAAACTATTTCGATGCATCGGATGACCATAAAATCACTAAAAAAGAAAAAGAACTAAGTAGTAAATAAAGACTACAAAACATTGTCCGTTAACAAGAAAACCAAATTGAATTGTACTTTTTAGAGCGTTATCTAGCTTGTACAAAACAAGTGCAAATTTTGTGAGACTTTTGTTTGTTTATTCTTATCATTAAAACTCACTTTTTAACCCTACTCAAACTTTCTTTAACTTTTTTTGAAGTCTGAGCGGTTTGAGCGGTTTTTCCAAAACCACCCAAACCGCCCAAACCGCTCAAATCCTGCTGGAAAACCGCTCAAACCGCCCATATCTTGAGCGCTTTTTAAGCGGGATCTCGACCCGGGTATTAATTTTTGATGCGATTGAAAGTGGTGCGTTGAATCGCACAATAACGTTTTAGACAGTGCTCATAAATTTTGTTAAGATAAACCTACAAATTCCGTTTAATTATATAATTTCAATCAAAGGTTAAAGCTAAACCTTGATTTACGTTCTTGCTCCCCGACCAAATCAAGAAAATTATCTATACAAACTATTTATTGGCTGTAGAAGAAGCATCGGGAAATAATACCCCATTGTCTCTTGCAGTTCCTTGAGCGCGTAGTTTGAGCAAACTATTGAGTCGCTCCAGTCGATTAAAAAACTTGTATACTGATAAACAACCATATCAGATGTGAGTTAGTACTCTTGCGACAGGAAAAACACAAGATTTGAGTGGTTTGAGAGGTTTTTTTAGACAATTACGCTAATAATCTTGCTTCAAAATGATTAGTTTGAGCGGTTTTTGAACGGTTTATCTAAATGAAACTGCTCAAAAACCGCTCAAGATTTGAACGGTTTTGAGCGGTTTATCTAAAAAAAAACCGCTCAAAACCGCGCAAGATTTGAGCGGTTTTTTAGATAAACCGCTCAAAACCGTTCAAATCTTGCGCGGTTTTTTTAGATAAACCGTTCAAAAACCGCTCAAACCGCTCATTTTGAAGCAAGATTTTGAGCGTAATTGTCTAAAAAAACCGCTCAAACCTCTCAAATCTTGCTTCAAATTAGGTGAAAAATCTCGACTCGGGCTGCTGAGATAAAAGATTGTTCATGGATCTATTCCACTGCGGATCCAGAATGCTCTCCTCTCTGTCCTCGCTTCCCCATACCTGAGATGATTCTGACCACCAGTCGTAGGGTCTCTTATAGTTTCTTTCTGACATCTCCTTCCATGAGTCTATTTTTGTATTTTTTTTTTGGATTTTGAACTGTTTTTGCGGTTTTGTAGGTCGTTTGCTGAGTTGAAATGGAGAAAAGTGATTTGTTTTCTTTGAGAGCTGCTGTTTAGCTGTTTTTACGGTTGCAAAAGTTGATTATTTTCGTTCCGGTCGAGCTTTTTTTTGCTTGCCATAGCAACAACAAGGCAATGAATTATTCCTGACATTCATTTCAGAACTATCTAGAATTTTTTCGTTCCGGTTGATTGAATCAGTGTTTTCTGAATAAATATTTGTGAAAAGAATTAATTGTTGCTACCACAAAATTATCGTCTAATTGGGATTTGGGCCATGGATCATTATACGGAACACGCGAAAAAAACTCGACAGTCCCCATGTTCTTCCCTGGAATGTGAACTATTTTAAATTAAAAGGGCATTTTTCTATCGACCCATCGGATCAAACGTGATTGATACGTTTAGCTTGATTTGTTACCATCCAGGGCTGAAGCTAAGGCTTAATGATCCGTTGCAATGGTAAACTCCTTCCCGAGTAGATAATGTTTGTATCTGTCGACTGCCCAAACAGCTGCAAGTAACTCAAGTTTGTTTGTTGAGTATTTTTTTTCTTGTACATTTAGGTACCTCGATGCGAACGAGATTGGGGCACAACCAAAGTGTGGACCAAAACCAATGTGGCTTGCATCGGAATTAACCCTTGTATTCCGCTTTGCGTCGTTGTAGTGTATTTTCGACATGTTGGCTACTGCATTTTTATAGCATCAAAATTGACTGTGTGCTCATCCTCCATTTTTTGTCACTGGTATTTTCAAGTTTTTTAATTTTTTCTTTTAAATTTTTTCCCTGTGAAGTGGGAGAAGTTTATCCGTTGAACTTGCTGCATTTGGGATGAATTTCGGTAGGTGATTTTTACTACCAAGAAAAGGTCTTAGTTGTTTTAATTATTTAAGTGGGTTGAGATTTTGAATTGCTTATGTCTTAAGGGTAACAGAAGACAGAAGACAGAAGCCGGAATTTTGGGGTAACCCCTTACTCCGATAGGTGATGGCCTAGCCAGTCAACTTGATTTTTAAAAAGCTCACATTTCGCAACTTTCAACGCTAGATTTTATTCATTCAGTTTTTTAGTACCTTCTCTACTAACTTTTCGTGATCTGATTTAACCCCTTTTGACACAATGAGAATATCGTCTAGGAAACAGAAAGTGTTCTTTGCGTGATTAATCGTTCTGTCCCTGGCTTTTTGGACTTCTTCCGGCATGTCGGCCAAATCATAAAACCCTGTGAGGAACCGATATGTCCCTGTAGCATTTCCCCCGACGTTACACTGTCGAACTGTGTCTGCAGCCAATTTTGACTGGCTATACGAATGCTTTAGGTCTAACACTGAGAAATAGAGTGTGCCCTCTTTTTTTTCAGTAACTATCTGACTTACCCCATCGATAAGTTCGTCGACATTAGGCATTTGATGTTTGTTTTTAAACAAATGTCTGTTTATCGGTTTTGCATCGAGTTGCAGTTTTATCGAGTCGTCTTTTCAGACTGTAATTACAATCAGAGCTATGAAACAATCGCTTGTGCATTTATCTAACTTGGTAATGTGACCTTCTGTCAATATTTTTCCAGTATTTTTTTTCTATCTTATCTTGTATATAAATCGGTATTCTTCTCCCTTTTTTCCTGAATCGGACACAAAGCGTATTGGAACTTTGAGCTCACTATGTGGTTTTTTGAAATTCCGTGTTTTTCAAATAAACCTTTGAAATTTGTTGAGAATTTGTTTTTCCAACCCTCCGACTGCTCGCACATGAGCACGTCAAGCCTCGACAGTTTTTTGGAGCTGGTTTTTGTGTTGTCGAAATCCCCACCTGTCCCTGTAGATACAGGCCCATTATACATCTAGTCTTGCGTTACGTCACCAGGAACGTGGCGCATTTCACTTCTCAACCCGCAGATCGAAGTTTTGTCTTCAAGGCCCCCAGAATACAGATGGGTTGTTTGTTGTTATCTACAAACTGGGTCGCCATGTTTATTTTTTCGGCTGGTATGAATCGTGCCCTTTTCGATTTATCTATGATTTCCCTCGTCGTCGCCCAATTTAGAAAAGATACTGGACTTCCCGTATCTACTGTCAGTTAAATTATCTGATTGTCTTTTCGTACCATGGCCTCCAGAGATTTTATTTATTTGAACGTTGGGTCTTTGAGTAGGTCAATTTTTTGGACGCTTACACTCTTTACCCCCACTTTTTGGTTTCTCTCATAGATTCTGTCCCCACATATCTTAAGATTCTTTCACCTTCTGATGGATGTGGTTGATCGTATGTTTCAAAATCACTACATGATCCAAAATCCTCCCTAAAAAGGCCAAATTCTTCTTCCGAATTATCCGAAACCTCCGTAATTTCACTCACTTGCTATGATCAACATATTTTTGCTAAATGGTTAGGTTTCCCGCAGTTTTTGCAGGTTTTTCCCATTGCTGTGCAGACTTTCAGGTGTCCTTGATCAAATGCTCGTCCTTGTATATTACATGGTTTTGTTAGTACACTGGAGTTTATGGGTCTAGTGTTGTTCTGTCGTTTACTGTTTTCCCTCTTGAACTGTTGTTTCGTTATATTTTTTTTCGGATTTCGCTCTTCCATCAACGGCTCTTGCTTGATTTTTCCTCCTATAACTAGTACTCGTTCCTGCAGCTGTTGCTGCATTAGTCTTTTGAAACGCCAATTTGGTCAATTTACTGTGTTCAAATTTTATGGCCCTCTTAAGTACTTCCTCGGATTCAAGCTTTTCGAACCCGACATGTAACGTCATGTTTTTCATCTAAGAAATAAAAAATTTCGCGAAAGTTCTTAGTTTCCTTGCTCCGACCATGGAATGCCTCCAAAGTTTCCCCTGGTTCCTGCATTCATGTGAAGAGTTTGTATCTCTCAAATGTTAAACATTTAACCTTTTGGAAGGAGATCGATGCTAGTTCAGTACTTTCTTTGAGTGAAATTTCGGAAAATCCAGCATGTGGGCTTTGTGTAAGAATCTAAGAATCTCTTCTTTCCTTTCGTTCCTAAAGAGAGGAATAGTTTGCATACAAGCTTCTTCTGTACCTCATTATAGTAAACGTTGTGACCAACCCTTGGGCCACGTGTTCTTTTCTCTACGTTCTCCAGGATAACTCGATTGCTAATTTATTATTGAGTTTTCTGGCTGTTACCGCAGCTTCATCTTCTCCCTGGCGTGGTGGTTCTGGTCTTGGTGGTGGTTCTTCCAGTACTTCCTTTAGGTCCTTCAGCATTACTTCCGGGTTAACGTTTTCTTTCACCGTGACTGCCATTAGAAATTGTTCTAACCAGATCTTAAATTGCCACGGTGGGTCTAAATTAGCTGTCCCCCAAAATACTGGTATTCCCATATCAGTGCAAGTGTCCTGAGCTGAGAATCCTGCTGGCTGCGCCATGTGATATCTTAGGAGGAAAAGTTGAAAGTTTGAAAAAAATCTTGTTGGAAAAGTAAATGATAATTCCATGGAGGTATTTTCTTGACATTGAATTAATAGTTTTTCTCTTTCTTTTAGCTGCTGAGATAAGAGTTAGGTTTAACACACACTGAACTCTCAGCTGTGAACCAAAAGTCTTAGATATCTTGACCTTGGACACTTATGATAATATAAAATAAGTACTGAAGGTTACCGTTAGATCATCTTACTGCTATCGCAGTAGCAGTATCACAAAGACAAAGCAAAAATTTATGAAAAAAGGAACTAAGAGCTGGAGATATCTTTACTTAGTTTCTAAAAACTTACATCCTTAAAGCTTGATTTTTAAATGAAAGTTTAATTGACCTCGTCCAGCTCTTCATTCGATCTGGTTTGAACATTTGTGTGGTGACTACTTGTGGAGTGTCTTCTGCGGGATGACCTTGAAAGACAGTGCGCATATCGACCGCAAACTTCTTCTAACCACAGCTTTTTTTGCTATTCTTGTTGCTTGGATATGTTTAGTCATTCCCCATGTGACGTTCTCTGATTACGCAAGGTAACTACTAATTTTAAATTGATAAAGAGGAGATTTGATAAATTAGTACAGATTTTTTCATCCGTTTCGACCACCTGCAAAGTTCAGGCCACTCGCGTACACAAGTTATTTGGTAAACAAAAGCAATCAGTTTCGCCGACCAACTTCTGACGCGAAAAGGGCTTGTAGTACTTGTGTTTTTTCTGCAATATAGGGACTCGAAGTTTTTATCAATTGGAAATTGAGCAAAAGTAAATATAGCATATGAAAGTAGTGTTAGTCTTTTTTTTCGTTGTGATCTTAAATATATTTCAAAAGTAAAACAAAAAGGGTAATCAATTGTTTTCGAATGTTTTAAAGTTTTAAATCAATTATTTAAAAGACTGTGATTTTTATCATAACAAAACATTAAGAGGCTAAATTGGGTATTTCGTGAACTATAAGCGAAATCCGCCGCAAACACAGATTTGTCGCGGAATGGTCGGCGTTTTGTCTGATTTTTAAGTGTTTTCGATTCCACGAACAAAAAGCTGAACACATTTATAGCCCTAAGTCGCTACAAAATCAGCCGATGTCGGCGATGTCGCCGTTTCCGCAACAAAAATTGTGAATATAGTTACATTTTGGAACAAATTGAAAATGTTCCAAAAGTTGTTCGCTGATCCAGTGAACGAACAGTTTGGCCTTGTAATGAAAAAGAGTTCATTAAAATTTTCCAACAATTTCAGAAAAAATTACCAGCAGTTGTGCTACAGGCATATTGGATTGTTTCCGTCTGGCATACAAAACTTTGTAACCAAAAGCAGATGGCATAGAACCAAAAGAATTGAGTTCAAGTAGTTGCACTGGAAAAACGTAATAAGGCAGAAATAGTCACCGAAGTGCTTTAGATAGTTAGCAATTTTTCAAAAGTTTTTGAAAAGAGAGCAAGTATCATCTCTAGTGTATGTGACCTGAAAAGGAAAAAATTGACACGTGCTCGGGAAGCAGCGTCGATTGCTCCGAAAAACAATGTTTTGAAAAAACCACATAGCAAAAAAAATAAGATTTAAAACCTTCAACAAAACTTTTTGTGATTTTTTGAGACTGGTATAAGGCAAAAAACTGCAATTTAGCTTGATAATCTAGTAACGATTTAATTTGATGCACGAAATGTTCAGCAGAGCGTTGAAGATTGAGACAAGACCAGTTTTCTCGTAAGTTTGGCCATAAAAATTCAATAGCTTGAAGGTGCATACCATTCAGAAAATTTTAAAAAACGTATTCAAATCTCTTGCAAAACTTAAACCGGAAACTCGACGCAAGTTAGCAAAAAAGTCCGATACTGTTTAGAGACAAACTTTTTAGGGTCATTTTCAATTTATTTATAAAAAGAAATGATAACTGAGCTTCTGTTTTTGACATAAGTCCAATTTGAAACAGGTGATCAACGATTTTGAAAAGTGAGTAGTGTTTGAGTAGTGTTTTCTTGAACCCGATTTTGATTTCTGCAACTCCAAATCAGCACTACAGTCACAACTAAGTTTTACAAGCTAACAACTCCGATAGCACTTGTAAGTTCTACAAATATGAACTGCACTTTTCAACGATAATCCAAATGACTGGTCGCCCTGGTATGGTTTTTCTGTATCGACAATTCACTAATCAAGCATGCCAAAAAGTATAAAATGATTTATCTGCAATCATTGGGAGCTTGCGATGCAAAATTCGTGATAGCTGCTCTTTAGCAAGCAATTGGTTGTCAGGGATCTGCATCTTACTTGGCAATGGAACTGTCATTCGTTGGCAAAACTATATCCGGAAAAACTTTCTGACAACGGTAGCTCCGTCACTCTCCTCCTGGAAATTTTTGGATCCAAACTTTGTTTTGGACACCGACAAAAAACGCAAACTTCCAAGTTTGGATGTCACGCTTGGAAGATTCAAAACTCTGTAAACTCTGTGGCGGTTCACAGTAGACCCGATAATGTTACACGTAACCAAAATCTACTAGAGGATGTCTTAATAATCCCAGACTCCAAACTTTTCCCCATTGGTTGTTTCTCAATTCAAAATTATGTGTGGCAAAGATCCACACATAAAATATTTGAAGTTCCGCAACTTAAACGACAACAATACTTCAATCATATCCGGTAAAAAAAACCGAGTTTTTGAAGTGAAAAACAGTTTAGTGACCAAAAATAAGATAGCGTGACGAGCAGACGGTGTACCCTATTTTAAATTACTCTGTGAGTTACACCTAAGTCATAACTCATCTGGTGCGACCAGTGAGGCTCGAATAGGACCTTAAAAAACAAATTAGTTTGAAACTAACAAAATAGATTAGAATAGACAAAAACGTTTTCGAAATGTTACATGACAATAATTTAATTGAAATGTCTCTACGACTCAATAGATCAGAGCCGCTATTCCCTACAATACGAGAACTACCCGGCATTGGAAGAAGACCTTCGACAAGAGACGATCTACGACTACAAAGAAACTTACCTTTAAGTTTCATGGTTTGTAAGGCAAAAGCCAACACAAACTTTTATATTTAGAATTTTACTAGCAATGAATTTAGATTTTCAATTGCAAACAAAAAAATCTTGAAAGAAAATCTTCAATAAATTTTTCAGGCGCTAAACCAAAATTACTATTGTACAATAACGATTGATAAAAACACCTCAATTCGTTTCCCCCAAAATTGCGGTCATTTTCAATTTATTTATAAAAAGAAATGATAACTGAGCTTCTGTTTTTGACATAAGTCCAATTTGAAACAGGTGATCAACGATTTTGAAAAGTGAGTAGTGTTTGAGTAGTGTTTTCTTGAACCCGATTTTGATTTCTGCAACTCCAAATCAGCACTACAGTCACAACTAAGTTTTACAAGCTAACAACTCCGATAGTACTTGTAAGTTCTATCAATATGAACTGCACTTTTCAACGATAATCCAAATGACTGGTCGCCCTGGTATGGTTTTTCTGTATCGACAATTCACTAATCAAGCATGCCAAAAAGTATAAAATGATTTATCTGCAATCATTGGGAACTTGCGATGCAAAATTCGTGATAGCTGCTCTTTAGCAAGCAATTGGTTGTCAGGGATCTGCATCTTACTTGGCAATGGAACTGTCATTCGTTGGCAAAACTATATCCGGAAAAACTTTCTGACAACGGTAGCTCCGTCACTCTCCTCCTGGAAATTTTTGGATCCAAACTTTGTTTTGGACACCGACAAAAAACGCAAACTTCCAAGTTTGGATGTCTGCATCTTACTTGGCAATAGAACTGTCATTCGTTGGCAAAACTATATCCGGAAAAACTTTCTGACAACGGTAGCTCCGTCACTCTCCTCCTGGAAATTTTTGGATACAAACTTTGTTTTGGACACCGACAAAAAACGCAAATTTCCAAGTTTGGATGTCACGCAAATCTGAAAAAAACCTTTATTGAAATTAAAAATAAAAATTAGTTAACATGATCATAAATTATTAGTATATACAAATCATCCTGTCATCTCCAGCTTCATCACCTAAACATAACAGCAATCATAAAACCACTAATATCATACAAAACTAAACCTTTCTATCAAATAAACTTAAATTATTTCTAAAGGCTTATCCTAATTTTTACCTTTATTTGACTTCAACTTATTCAATCTTAAATTAGATCATCAAGGCTTTCCTTGGATCTCCATTAAATAATTAAATTTATTCCGTTTTATACCATTAAAATTTATATCCTGATCATCAAGTCTTATCCTTGGAACAAATAGAACAATTTTGTTCTCCCCCACCCAATTATTAAAGTGTTTAACGACCTCAAACGTCAATTCACTACCCAACCCTTTCAAAGACCCAGGACTAATAGAAATTTTTCAAATCACTCTAACCATTCTAATTAAGTTAAACAGTGAAGAACTTCGGTTATTCGTCCTTCACTTGATCCCCCCTCTTACCTGACCCAGGTTAAACCTTAAATCTTAGTAAGTTTAAAATAGTACCTAACGAACTACTTGCGTTCTAATTACACCTGAACCATGTGGATTGATCTACTAATCTCCAACCCTTGAACACAATCACTACCTCTGAGTAAGATTAAGTAAGTTAACATCTTAAATAAGAATAGCCACTAGAAAGTAACAATTATTCTCCGGAATCGATATATACTTTTTTCTCCAACCCTGAATAAAAAGACCCAAGTTAGGCTAACAAAAAAAAATTGTAAGGACTAACAGTCTAGGATTTTAAAAACACTAATAACAACCTTGCATCCTTCACCCTAAACCTTATGTCACCGAACAATTTAGGAAAAAAAACAAACAATCGTACTACACAATTGCGAAATAAACAACGAAACATACGATCTCGTAATCACACCGCACAAACAAACGATTGGATACAATCAAACAAAACGACAAACAATAAAAAGAAAAATTATAAGTAAACAAAGACAAATTACACGGAAAAGATTTTCAAAGCAAAGAAACGCAGTCTCCAAATCAGAATTTAGTAATTTAGATGCACTTTGCAAACTAAACGAAACAATAAATAAAAACTACCCAGTTCACGATCATTTATTTTTTTCCGATTCAGAAGCCACATCACATTCATCAAAACAACAAGGAAAAAGAAGAATAAAAACGATATACAAAAATAAACCAGTACGTTTTTTTAATTGGAATCAACCAATCAGACACATCGAACATTACGCACTAACAGTCATAAAACGGAAAAATGAGTCAGAGTCCAAGTGACGAAAGTCGAGACGAAAACTCTGTTTTCCCATTTCTCATCAATTCACTCACTGAAGTTAGAGGACAAATACAATTTTGCAATATTCTAATCGCAAATTTATTCGAACAAGGAATTAGCCCATTGTCGATGATTAATTAAAAGGAAATTGTAACCTAACATAACAACAATATGGAATTTACACCATAAAACTCAGCACAGCAAGTAAAATCCATGTTAAATATGTTATTCAAACAGACGACGTCGACATAGAATTTTCAAAAGTATTCGCAGAATACATTAAAAACAAAAACACACAACACCAAAACTCAGAGAGAGCAAATTCAATATTTACTAACGATGTTTTTGCAATAATATATAGTTATTTATCCATACTAGAAAAGAAAGAAACCGAAAGTACGTCACCAGTTCAAAAATCAAGACACGCGAATGTAAGAATTGAAATTGCCGCATTCTCAGCATTTTTAAACACAATCCGTGAAAATTTTTCAAGCAATGAAATTTTACAAAATGTTAAACACGATTGCAAAAAACCTTAGTATGTTTTATAATTGACTATTTCACACACAATATTCACTTAATTGCACAAGCAAGAAAAAATTTTAGACCTCAAAGTACCAATAATGACACTGTCATTGCCGAACAATCAGATTATATTTGGGACCCTGATTGGTCTCATCCATTATTCCTGAACATCCCAATAGACATCTCAAGTCTAGCAATCAGTACAATTTCTATTCATATAGGACTATTTAAAAGTATTTCCACTTACAATAGATGCAACACCTTTAAACTATAATTCATTTTTACCCGATAGAAGACAAAATATTAAATTCAACTCTTGTACAACAGAAAAATTTGAATGGAACTAGAAATCTTACACAACATGATATTCAAACACCATCACATTTTATAAATGAAGAAATAGTTGAAACACTAGTAATGACTACACAGCAAAGCAGAAATCACAATGAAACTCGAAGAAACAGAAAATCTTAAACTACAAAACGTCAATAGAATCGAAACAACTTCTACACATTTAAACAACATACAAGCTTCAGATGTAGATCTAACTGAAAAAATTACTGAAATTTTAAACAGATGTGACAAAAATCCAAATTTCAAAGGTAAACCATCTTTCAAAAAATTGTGTAATTTTTGCCGAAGATACCGAAACAGTATTGCCGAATGAAGACAAAAGCTACAAGATAACCAGAACAAACCACAAAAATGCAAAGAACCAAATAAATCATTCTATCAATACATGAAAAAAAACCAAAATTTATCAAACAAAACATTCATAGTAATAACAGCTCTGATAAACCACTTCCAAACAATTCCAATTATTCAAGAAACCAGTCACCTTACAACTCAAGTAATAGAAGTAGATCACCAGATCAAAAAAATTCACGAAGTTTCTCACAAAATAGATATAGTCGATCAAATAGTCAAAATAATCAGTATAGAAACAACTATTTACGATCAAATTCAAACAGAAGAGAATATTCGTTTGATACCAGTTCCCATTCAAATTCTAAAAATAGACACTATTCAAACTATAGATCATGAAACTCATCATGCAATACAAATAGAAACTAATCAAACAATAGGAATAGAAGTTATTCAAATAATCGAAATCAACGTTACCAAAACAATAGATCAAGAAACAATTCATACAAAAGATCTAACTATCTACGAACAAATAACAACAACTACCATTATAGATCTCGAAATAATTCACAAAATAGGAATCAAAATTATAACAATCAACAAAGAAATTATTCACAATCTCCTCATAGAAATAATAAATCGCTACACCGATTCCCAACACAAATGTAGAAGCAACACACCGAAACATCAAAGACAAATTATTCAGGTACAAACAACTAAAGAAACAACTTCAGACCCCCCTGGTATCGATGATACAGGAAGTACTGAATTACAATTAAATCATACAAATTGTGAATCAACAGACAGCGAAAGTGATACAAATAATACCATCTCAGTTAATATGATCACAGTTGAAAATGATTACGAACCTATTATATATGAACAACCCTTCACTTCACACATTTATGAAAATCAATTGAAACTCCTTCAAAATTACTACATTAGACCTATTAATAATAATGTACCAGTTGAACAAGAAGTAAATGAAATTAACACTGTAATTAAACCCAAAAAAGACGAAGTACAAAGCTCAAGTACAAACCACATTTATCAAAATATACAAAAAAAAACAGCCAAGAGAAGAAATTTGGACAATTCCATTTCTCTTAGTAAGTCCAAAAAGTAAAGAATTTCAACCACCAGATCTTGAAATAGATTTTTTAATCGACTCAGGAGCAGAATCAGATATTATTAATATCCCCACTTGGAATGAAATCAAAACACTACATCCAACCTTATTACCTATTAAGACAGCCAGCAAATTAGCAACAGCACAAGGCACAACACTAATAAATTATGGAAAAATCCAACTTTTCCTTGTTCCCACTAGAACAGTGGAACAAAACAAAATCTTAAACAAAACATTGAAACAAACATTCAACATAACAGATATTAAACACAATATCATTGGCATACCGTTTATTACTAAATATATTCCCACAATAAACATCTTAAATAGTAAACTTCATATAAAAGACAAGTACACAAAAATTAAAAAAACATCCTTAACATTTCTACGAAGATTAAACAAACAACCACCATTTTTCGCCAAGTTTTGTCCTATATACAATCAAGAACGAAAGTATCTGAAACCACCATCAGAAATGAATATAACTTTTCAATCAACCAAGTTCACCAGTATAATAAAAATCAAAACAAACAACATCTCTTTATGTCATACCTTGAATTTAAACCCATTCATAGTTTTTTTCGAATAACAGTTTCATCCATAAAACCATGAAACATTCAAATTCCGATATTATTTCATTACACGTATATAACAATTTACCACACCAGATAACTTTAGCTCTACGAATTTTAGGATACTGTGAAACAAATGCCACAACTTTACCCACAAACGAAGTAGCATATCGAGTCAAGAAAATATTTTAATTACTAGACATATGCCAATCAACAATTCTTGATGAAGAATTATCAATAAACAATATAATAAGCAACAAAAAAAGAACCGCAGATTGTTTCACAAAAACACCATAGTTGAAACCAACGTTTAAATTATCACATTATACAGAAGAACAACAACATTTTCTAACAATGTTTAATTTTCAATATTCTCAAATAACACAAAACGAATCCGACAAATTAGCCAAACTATTATTAAAATATCCAACAGTTTATGCAACTTCAAATTTCGATGTTGGAAAAATTAGTTCACCACTACATTTACCTTTAAAACCTGACGCAATTTTCAAAAAACAAAGAGCAGGCAAAGTACCAATACATTTACATGATAAAGTAAACAGACTACATGACATTTTAGAACAAAATGAAATTATATCTCCACTAAATAAAGAAGAACAACCAAAAGGTAACACTTTTATCAACCCAGTTATCATCCTAATTAATACCGATGAAATTAACACTGTAATTAAACCCGAAAAAGACGATGATACAGAAAGTACTGAATTACAATTAAATCACATTAATTGTGAATCAACAGACAGCAAAAGTGATACAAATAATACCATCTCAGTTAATATGATAACAGTTGAAAATGATTACGAACCTATTATATATGAACAACCCTTCACTTCACACATTTATGAAAATCAATTGGAACCCATTCAAAATTACTACACTAGACCTATTAGTAATGATGTACCAGTTGAACAAGAAGTAAATGAAATTAACACTGTAATTAAACCCGAAAAAGACGAAGTACAAAGCTCAAGTACTAACCATATTTATCAAAATATACAAAAAGAATAGCAAAGAGAAAAAGTTTGGACAATTCCATTTCTCTTAGAAAGTCTAAAAAGTAATGAATTTCAACCACCAGATCTTGAAATAGATTTTTTAATCGAATCAGGAGCAGAATCAGAAATTATTAATATCCCCACTTGGAATAAAATCAAAACACTGCATCCAACCTTAATACCTATTAAGACAGCCAGCAAATTAGCAACAGCACAGGGCTCAACATTAGTAAATTATGGAAAAATCCAACTTTTCCTTGTTCCCACTAGAACAATGGAACAAAACAAAACCTTAAGCAAAACATTAAACAAACGTTCCACATAACAGATAGTAAACACAATATCATTGGCATACCATTTATAACTGAATACAGTCCTACAATAAACATCCTAAATAGTAAAGTTCATATAAAAAACAAGTACACAAGAATGAAAAAGACATCCTTAACATTCTTTCAAAGATTAAACAAATAACCACCATTTTTCGCCAAAATTTATCCTATATACAATAAAGAACGAAAATACCTGAAACCACCATCAGGAAATGTAAATAACTTTTCAATCAACCAAGTTCACTAGTCTAATAAAAATCAAAACAAACAAAATCTCTTTATGTCAGACCTTGAATTTAAACCCATTCATAAATTTTTTCGAAGAACAATTTCATCCATAAAACACATGAAACATTCAAACTCCGATATTATTTCATTACACGTATATAACAATTCACCATACCAGATAACTTTAGCTCTAGGGCTTTTAGGATACTCTGAAACAAATGCCACAACTTTACCCGCAAACGAAGTAGCATATCGAGTCAATAATTTATTATAATTACTAGACATTGCCAATTAACAATTCTTATTGAAAAATTATCGTTTAACAATATTATAAGAAACAAAAAAAGAAACACAGATTATTTCACAAAAACACCATAGTTTAAACCAACGTTGAAAATATCACATTATACAGAAGAACAACAAAAATTTCTAACAATGTTTAATTTTCAACATTCTCAAATAACACAAAACGAATTCGACCAATTAGCCAAACTATTAAAAAAAAAAAATCCAACAGTTTATGCAACTTCAAAACTCGATGTTGGAAAAATTAGTTCATCACTGGATTTACCTTTAAAACTTGACGCAATTTTCAAAAAACAAAGAGCAAGCAAAGTACCAATACACTTAAATGATAAAGTAAACAAACTATTTGACATTTTAGAACAAAATGAAATTATATCTCCAAAAAATAAAGAGGAACAACCAAAAGGTAACACCTTTATCAACCCAGCTATCATCCTAGTTGAACGAGAATCACTAAAAATTGTTCTAGGTGCTAGATATCTAAATTCACTAATTGACGAATCTAAATGCAATTGGCCTTTTGAAACCATTCAAGTAAATCTAACAAAAAAAATGGTAAATACGTCACAACCGCAGACATGAATAGTGCATACAATCAAATGCAATTAGATGAACAACCACGACAGTTAACACAATTCGTTATTGGAAATCAACAATACGAATTCAATAGATTTTTCTATGGAATATCCATAGTGCCAGCAGCTTTTTCAGCAGCTTTTACAGCCCCAGACAAGTCACATTCTTTTCTAACACGCGTAAAGTTTCTTGGACACATTATTGAAAGAAACTCTATAACTCCATAAAATCAAACATAGATGCAATTCAAAAACTCGAACCACCAACAAATAAAAAGAAAATCCAAGAACTTCTTGGAAAGTTAAAATTTTTAAGTAAATACGTATATAAAATGCAATTGAACTTAAGACCATTCTATATTATTCTTAGACAAAACAACTTCGAATGGACTACTGAACATCAAACACGATTTAACGAAATTAAAAAATTGCTAAGAGAACAAATATCAAATACAATCCCAGATCCAAATCAATCATTCTATGCAATGTGCGATGCTTCGAATTTTGACATTGGCGCAGCATTACTACAATCACACAGTGGAACAAATGGATGAATTTTATATCAGCAAATTTTCGCTTATTTACACAAGCCGAAGTACGACTCTCTACTCTTATGAGAGAATGCACAGCAATAATATACACACTTACAGAATATGAATTTTTGATACTTGGATCAAAACATCCAACAGTTCTTTTTTTAGATCACAAACCAATTATATTTCTTTTTACAGAAAAATCAAATACAAACCATAGAGTTTACAGATTTAAATTAATTCTAATGAAATTCCCAACTTACATTTAGTTTGGACAGCAAGAAAATATCTTGCATTACCAGATACACTAAGTAGAAATACACCACCTGAACTACTTACACGAAAAACTACAGTTGAAATAGCACAACAAATTAAATTTTATCTTGCAAAAAATGAAACATCACCACGATTAGAATGTAAATATGCAAAAAAAAACGATATAGATCAATCACAAATAAACAAATTACAACATTTCTAACTTTATTTAGATTGTAAAAATAATCACTATGAAGTTCATTTATTAGGTACATCCACATTTAAACCAATTCCATATTCACATGGATAAAAAATAATACCCAACAAATGACAATCAAACAACAACCTCACAAAAAAGATCCTTTCTCATTAATAGAAAAAAAATTTTAACTGACGTTACAAATTTATCAGGACCACCGATAAATGGTTTAAAGTACACAGTAAATCAAGTTTTTGACCTTTACGACCCACTTGACACAATTCCCCTATCAAAATTAGAGTCGAAACTATTTTTCTACCAGCAACAGAAACAATTACACTACAACTATTGCAAAACTACCAAAATTTTGACCCTGTTGTTAGACAACTCAAATCATGGCACAAATAAAAAACAAAGCCAGCAAAAGATGATGCAACAATCTTAGGAAATGAAACACTCCTCCGATACTTTAGAAAATTTAATAATACAACCATAAATGAAAACACAGATCTTTTAGAATATCAAACAACTGATTTTAAAGTACCCTGTCCACTTCAGTATGATGATGATAGCATTCAACATATTGCACACACAAAAAATACAAATGGACATTCAGGATCGGAAAAGACATATTCAAAATCTAGACAAACTTTTTAGTTCCCAGAAAATTTCACAAGGATATTGTCAACCAAATAAAGATTCAATTTGTAATAGTCTACCATTACATACACATGATGAAGACCACTTTCATCATCCACAAATTTAAAAATTAGCTTCCGGTACACATACCGAATGGATTTTAAGTAGAGATAAAACATATTAAGAAATCTATCAAAAAGTAATAAAGAAACTAGTACAAAGGCAAAATATAAACAACCAAATTAGTTCACGCTTCATGCCAGCCAAAGATTTAAAAATTGGAACATTTGTTTTATTACCTAATTTCAATACACAAAAAGGAATCTCAAAAAATTACAACCACTTCGAAAAGGACCCTACCAAATAATTGATAAACCTACTGAAGCAACATACAAACTTACTCCAGTAAAAATGAAATCGTTCAACACCGTAACAAGCTGTTACCTTATTATCCAAAAGAATACGCACTCCGCGAATTAACTCAATTATATTTATTCACAGGTTTACAAATCGATCAAAACAATCTACAAACGGAACAAAATCAAAACGTTAACACCAATAAAAATCAAAAACAATCCAACAGCAAAACGCCAACCCTCAAATATCAGACACACCAGAACCAAAAGTATCTCAAAAAGAGAGAAAAAATAGAAAAATGACGGAAAACATCTTACCACTGGATCAACAACAAAAATCCGAACATAGAGAATCATCACGATTTAGAAGTCAACCACGAAAAACCTACAAGACATTCATCCCACAATCTAACTTTATTTTTGATTAACGTCAATACTCTTTTTAATCACTTAACACTTTCACTTTTCAGTAATAACATGCTGAAGATAAACTCGATAAATTCTAGTTCAAATTCAGCCAAAAGAAATCATTCAAATTGTCACCTTTTTATCTCTAACACAAACTCATTAGCCGACAGATATCAATCTCCAGGCAAATCTATAACTATAATTTAACAACCTCCAGGTCAAAAATAAGCAACTTGCTAAAACTTGACAACTAAAATAAACACTACTTCAATATTACAACCCTCCCCTATCAAATTATGCAAAAATCAACAAAATTTTCCCAATTCAGACCTTAAAAACCCTCCAACCGAAAATGGCAAATTAGCTTTAAGTAAAAAAGACGCATGATCATTTGGCCTAAAGTACAAATATTTCAAAGATACCCCCAATTACCCAATAAATAAAAACAAAACTATGAAGACCTCCCGAATACCATAAAAATACACCCTCAACAATTTTTGACAAAACTCAACCCAGTTGTCAAAAAAACAATAAATCAATAAATTATCCAACCACACATGAATTTTGCCTCAAAGATTTAAGAAATATTCGACGAACAGATCATTTCTTAAGTTCTTCTTTCTATAACAGTCGATTACTTAGAACAAAAACTTTCAAACCTTTTCACAAATTTTTCACTCTATTTAAATTTTTTTTTCATTGAAACTTTTGAACCTCTAATAATCTTTTCTTCAATTTTTTGCAATTTTTTTTAAATTTTCAACTACCTATTTATAATATATCTCCAACTTTCCCAAACCCTTGACCACATCTACAGGTACGAAAATGATAAAATCTATTTAAATGAACTATTTTTAGTCGAAAAGATATTTTTCTCTTATTCATAATTTTCTCACATTTTTAATGTCCCTAATCATGACAATGTGCAAATTTATTTAAAAAAAGGCAATAGTCACATTCGTCTTAGCAACTATTCTTTTGATACTTTTTATTGAAGAATAATATAATAAGCATAAACTTTCCCAATAAGAATTAAACACTCAAATAACTATTCAAAATTGCTAATAACCACCACCAAACCAGCCCCCACCAACAACATCTCAAGAAAGTCCAATAACACCTACAACTACCAATAATCCTCCACCATCAACACGAGTTTCTTTTCAAGACAATCCATACACGTTTGAAGAACGACACGCACGATTATCTGAACCCTTAGAACCAGTTCGTCGCCAAGCATCTTTAAGCGAACCAATATAAAATTTATATCTCACCTTACAACATGATGTTAATCGAGTAAGACATATTAGCCAAAATCAAAATACACTTGAAATAAATAGACAAATTAAACATCCAAGAAAAAAATAGAAATTTTCAAACCTCCAGAGTTCATTTTAACATACCCCAATCACCAACACCAATTACCTCAGACCTTTCGAGCAGTACACGACCAGTAACTCCCACACTTGCTTCACAACATAGCATTTCAAATATTCCATCAGACTATCTAGTTTCAACTCCAACATCAGAACAAATCCGAGAAAATTCTTTTAACCCCTCAAACACCACCGAAAGACCACCATATTGGACAACACACTCATATACTCAAGGAGAACCAAATTTAGTATTTGAACCAATAGATATTTCTTCTGATACAACACTATCATCCCTGCCAGAGACTATTTCACTTCCATCAACACCATCTATAAATCAAATGTCACCTACACTTTTCCCCCTTAATTTCCCCACCAACCTTGATGCTAGATACCAAAAACAGTCTTTAACAAACACCCCTCTACGGTTAGATTGGAATACTTTCATAGCACCTCCCTCACTGTTTGGAAAACATCAAGAAAGTAGCCGACTCCACAATTGGGCACTAAGTAGATTACAATATAGACAAGATATTCACAAAGATATTCAAGAACACAATATTCAGATACTTCACTAAAATAGTCTCCAGTTAAGGTTTGAAATCACAGTCAGACTTAATAAAAATGTTCAACACCCTTTTCCCCTAAGCCCACCGAATATAACAGCTCAATCACTACCTTTCCCATTTATAACCACTGAAGTTATATATAAATACGACAGATATACCAAAAACACAATTGGATATATTACCTTGTATAACCCATACTCAGGATTATCATACACATGTATAATGTAAAAGTACTTACATTTCAACACCTCCTTTTTCCAATTTTTTCCGAACAAAATACAAATTCATCTCCTCGCACAGGACCTCAGGATTTGTTAGTAATACACTACGATTGTGAAGAAAATGAACAAAAAACGCTACACAAATATGCTAAAAACCAAGTAACACAATGCGAATCAGAACCACAAGCCATAGAAACCACAAACATAATAGCAACATTATACTCAAAAGCCCGAGCAACAACACTCACAGGCTATAAATTTACAGCAACATTTTCCGAAAAGAAAGTACATTATTCACAAGTTTCAAATGGAAAGAAAAACCGACTTGATCAAGGGTCATTCTACCAAAGTAATATAGAAATAATTTTGCATCTAAGTCCCGAAGATTGTAAAAACGAACTACTCAGATTAAACTTGACTATAAAAATTTGAACAGAAAAATAGTAAACTTCACAGACACTGTACATCAAGCAGAAATTGAAAGATATCAAGGACATATTGAACTAGCCGAAAGATATCTAGACAACGGCGCACACGGACGACTAACTTATGATATTCACGACAACCACTGGATACCACATATTGGAATAAATAAACCTTCACACTGCAAAGCAGATACGAAAAAAAAGGATACAAAAAAGTAATGTTTTTTTTTACTGGAAAATACAACTCGAAAAAATACAACTCACACGAGATTTAAAAGATAACACTATAAACTATCAAGGAATCAGACTACTTTGCAAAAATTACAAAGGCTATTGTGACCCTACAACAAGAACACAAGCACCAATTATTTGGTTTCCCGAAGACACCTGTACAACATTTCAAGTAGCAAAAACGCTCGAATGATTAAAATTCATTAAAAATGTTTTATTGAATCCATCCCATTTGACAATGTCAACCCAACTCAAATAAGACACACCAATATTAAATTCAGGAACATTCACCAGATAAAAATAAATTAATCTGTTTCCAAATCTATCATGAAACAGAATTTGCATGTAAAGATAAAAACCCACTCTACAAAACACAATATTACGAATTAATTGTCAAGTTCGACGAAGGTTTCGATATAACCACTGGAAAACTAAAAAAGAATCCTCATGCAACACATCAACTTCTCAACGAAGGAACATCATACATCCCAGTAAATCTTCTAAAAAACACAGGAAACCCTGGTGGAAAAGTAAAACCACACGACACTGAAAGCACACGGATACAAGACTTATCACTAATGAATAGTACATATTTTGGCGCAATACACTATGACATCCACTTAGATATAAAATTAGACTACACAAATAGTAGAATTTTTCAAGAAATGTTATTTTCCAAATTAGAAACACTGCATCAACTATGCGAATTAGAAAGAACTCAGATTTTACAATCACTCGCACTAGCAGTTGTAAAAATACCCTACGCAGGATAATTATTATCCAGAAATAGATCAAACTTCCTTGACTATGAAGGAAATATATTGTGGTTTTATACTTGCACCAAAAAAGTATCACCATTATATGTTTTTGAAGATAAACGTTGTTACAAACGAATCCCGATATTCTATAAAAAATAAAGTTCATTTTGTCGATACACTTTCAAGAAGAAAATATTTTTGGGATGCCGCAGTCCCATGTGGATCAGAAAACAGCCACAACATCGTAAAATTAAACCCTGGCGAAGAAAAATACCATCTACTCACACCATACCCAACATTAATGCAACCATTGAAAAAGTTTTCACCCGAAAGTATTCGAGCTGTTGCTCGTAATCCCATTATCGATCTACAATCGATCGGAATATACTCGAAACCAGATATACAACATCACATTCGTACACAATAAATTCAGGAACTACTAACATAAATGGACACCATACAACGACAATCGATAGACCGACATTTAAGAAAACTTGCAGAAACCGCAGGATTTTCAGACATCTGTACACAAGACTACAGCGGATATTTTAAAGATATTAAAGACTACATATACTTAAACGGCGAAAAATATAGACCACAAGATATCTCACCAATAAATATTTTTAGCTTCGTAATCTTAAAAAACGAAATCCTTGCCTTTCTAGGATGGCCATATCACATCTTAGAAAGATTGACTATCTTATACGCTATGTTTAACTTTACTGGATTTCTTTTCTCATAACTAAAAGGAATCTATAACACATGCGCAAGCAATTCACACGCAAGTAAACCGACAAGCAAGTTAGCACGCATATTATTTGCATTTTTTTTTTGGAATATTTTCATCATCAATAAATAAAATACTTTTAGATGCACAAATCAAAGAACACAATACAAAACTATCAACAAACCCAAACACATACGACGAATCAAATAATAATACAAATACATTACCTACAGCACCACATTTACCAAATCTACATCATAACCATCCATTATCATTAGTTTCACGAAATTTTCGAAAGTTACTAATCACAAACCTCCAAACTTAAAACCAAGCCACAGGCAAAGCCATTTTCAACATATAGTAACACAACACCCCCAAAATGACGACACATATGAACAAATCATTGAACAGTCCCATACAACCACTTTTCAATCTCAAAATAATCATTTTTTCAGCCCACGACGAGCAGACAAATTGGATCACTCCATCGATCAAACTCCCACCCTGCCAACCTCCAAAATCCAATCCATATTATCCCACTTTTTGCTTTCCGCCACCTGATTTACCACAAACTAATATATCATCAGGCATATATTCTGATACTAACTCAAATATCACAGTTTTTCAGACAATATCACAGTTCAATAAATCTGATGTAGAATCTCCCGATGAATTCGCAGATTCCGAACCATCCCCTTCTACCCATACCCAGACCAACTCTTCAACTTTCTCAAAACCACCCTTTTGACCTAATCAACCTCAAAATCAATGTAAATCTCCCTACACTCCTTCTCAAGTGAACCCAACCTACTCCCCTTTAATTAGGAACGATCAATCAACAATTCCCCAATATTCAATTTTCTGCAGAATTAGAAAACTTTATAACACTCCAACAACAGTAACTGTCTCCCCACACTCTCACTATTCACCAACTATCATCAACAATAACAGTAGTAGATGTTGAGGCTGAGGTGGGGGGGGGGGGGGGGGGGGAGGTGGCGGACCCCCATGTATTAAGATAGGGAATAGAGCATCCGGTCCGCCAGCTATGTATTAAGATTGGGTATAGAGTCTACAATGTATTAAGATAGGGAATACCGATGGTAAGGTTTTATGGTTTGTGTGATGGTAAGATAATATTAAGAAAAACGTAATTTTTTTGGTTTTTGTGCAAAAATGTCTAATTTTTTCACAAAAATCTGGGCGCGCGTTACCTAATTGGGAACAATTAATTGTTAATTACGTGTAGATTGTAGAATTAAGATTATGTATTTAGTTTTTTTGGTGCATGGTGAGTCAATGGTAAGAGTTTTTGTGCAAAAACTTGGAATATTTATCAAAAAAAAATTTTCGAAAAAATTCAAAACACGATAAGATTTTGTTTAATTTGATCTAATAAAAATTTATTAGATACTTTTACTTTCTACCTATCTGAATCTATTCTGAACCTACAGAGACATCGAAAAAAAGTCAAGTTTTTTGAGAAAAAAAGTTTAAATTACAAAGAAAGTATATAAATCACTGCATCGTATAGTAAACTTACTGCCATAATTTACATTTTATTATCATGAAACTATAATAATACGACATCTTATATAATTTAATACATCAGAAGAGTTCTTATAAGTCCAATGGTTTTGTATGAATTCCATCATCTTGCACTTGTCTTTTAGGATAAAATAACTTAGTCCTTTATTTGTCTGTTCATATGTAGCAACCATATGAATTATAGTTCTGAATCCTCTATTAGTAGATGTTAAGTTGATAACTTCATCGAGTACTCTCCTGTATTTTGACATGGGTCCGTCTCCAGAATCTTCTAGAACCCGCTTATTCAATCCTTTGCTGCTTAATTTGAATTTGTCTGACTTGTTGTCATAGCAGCAATATGTCTTACTACATAAACAGAGCATTTCTGTGCACCTAAACTCTTCTTTGAAAAGTCCCGGCTCCCGCTTATCATGTTTTTTATGGATACTACAACACGTTTGAGGAAAGAAATTAGATTTTGCATCCACCTTGAAGGAATCTCTGCAATCACTCTCCCTCATTTTTTCCCAAGCAGCTCTCTTATCTGGTTGGATGCAATCGTACAATATTTCTTCTGCAAGTGCCAAGTAAAGTGAGTCTGTGTCCATCTCCAACTCTTCAAATTTGTTCACATCACAGAACTTGTCAAAGAAGTTATAGTAGAGTTCCAACATTCTCAGTTTTGCATACTGAAGTATGAAAAAACCAACAATGATGGGTTCTCTGTGCTCAATGGTTGACTTCAATAACTCCACCTCATATAAGTCCTTCTCAACTGTGTTAAGTCATTTAAACAGTGGTTCATTGATTGCCTTATGAGTTTTTTCATCGTTGAGATTTTTTGTGATTGTATGTCTCGATCTATCCATGATCTGATATCCATAGGAGGAATTGCCCAAGAGCTTCATTGTTTCTGCTACAACTCCTGACAAATGGTTTTCATCTCCTTCTCTTCTTGCATCAACCACCGATTGAACGAAATTATTGAAACACTTCCGAGGAGAATATTGAACAAATCGGTAAACTTTGGTGCACTGTAATCCAAGTTCCATATAAAAGTTGAAGAGAGGAGTTATAACTGTTCCATTTTCCAGCTTGGAAATAGATATCAGCATTCTCTGAGGATGATTTAACATTTCGTTCTCGATCGCATAGTTTTTCATGTAATCTCCAATATCATCTCTTCCGACCTCAATTTTTTTGAAAATTGGAGGAAAATTCGCAAATTTCGATTTCAGTTCATCTGGAACAACTAAGTCACACTGAACGTAACCAAAAAGAAATCCATCTTTTATCTTTGCTAGAAGAGAATCTGTAGAAAGGGGTATTTTGTAGGGAAAGTGGGTTCGAACATGATTTTTGATCTTGTCATTGGTTTTGAAGTTTTGCCACCACTCACACTCCCACATTTCTTCACTTTTGTATCCTTTCTCTTGAATGTATTCTCGTCTCATCTCATCCATCTCTCTCTTCTTATTTCCGCGCTCGATATCCTGTTCTGTTAAGGAGGGACGAGTTTCTTGACAAGAACAAAAGTGATAGTAGCATCCCATTGCCTCGAATACTGTTTTACAGTGATCACAATAACCGTCCACATTAAAACAGTCAATTTTCTTCTGTTTTCCAGATGTAAAAAAACTCTCAATTTTACATTCTGGTCTTGATTCTTGATAGAAAGACATGACCATAATCTCAAAATTGCGAGTTCAATTATGTCTAGCCTTGAATTTCTGCATATCAGTGTCAAACTCCCATCTCGTATACAGTCCTGTTGGCATATCTTGACACATTGAGAAAGGGTAAAGCTGGCTTGCATCAATTCCAACGATTGATTTACAAACATTTGATGAATTTCTGATGTATGTTTCATCAACTACAGCTTTTCGAGTGATCACAATCGAAGGCCCACCGGTCATGTCTTCTCGTATTTTTTCACACAAATCTTTATCACTTTCGCAAAATGGACAAAACTTGTAATTTGTAGATTTGTGTGGACATATGTTTGCTAGATTTGGAAGTGTACATCGAAGTTTCAACATATCTATCCCTTTGCTATAATAAAATTGAATCATTTTTTGCATTGCTTCCAGGGTTGGAACTACATCTTTGTTGTTGTACCACTGCAAAAAGTCTTTGAACACAGTCATTCCGTTTTTCTGCCAAGTTTGTTGTAAGTAACTGTAATTATCTAGACCAGATGGGGGTACAGTCTTGATTTGAAGCTTTTTCAGCGCTTGCTGTTCATCAAGTCCACTCTTCCTCAGTTTTTCATAATCAGTAAAGTCTTTGTCTAGAGGATTGTTGTTTCTAAGTTTATTGAAAAATGCTTCATATGGGGGCAGTCCTGGAAAATCAAGTTTGTCAGGGTTGTCAAACCACTCATAAGGAAAGAATCCTTTTGTTTCACTAGCTTTATAAGCTTTGAGAAATGAGTCCAGAGTTGTTGCTCCACCCAGAAATTTCATAATGTCAAGAAATTGTACTTGAAAGATATAAAATCATTTGCTTTTTTGATAACGGATGTTTCTTGTTCTTTATCGCGAATTAAATAAAGAATTAAGTATGATTTGATTAAATTCAAATCATATCTACCGCTGTTAAATCCAAAAACAGGTAAAGTATTTACATATCTCTCCAGATATTGTTTCAAATCAATGAGTTGATTTTTCTGAATTCGCAAGAATTGTGTTGACATATCTGCTTCTTCCGAATCTTCAATGCATTCGTCTTCATACTCGAACTTATTACTTGAAAAATTTTTACCACGTTCGTTCAGTTGATCAAAGATCTTTTTCATTCTTTCATTGACAGCTCTTTCAATATCTTGAAATTTTGTTCTCATCTCCAACTTACTTTTTTCAGCTAACAGTTCGAGGTTGGATACAAAATCAATTATCAAGTTCTGTGGATCCTTGTTGTACAAGAAGATGGGATCATCAATCAGATTCGATGATATAGAGACTGAAATGGGGACATGTTTTCCAATCCAGGTTGTAGTTTGTGTTTCTTTTAATTCCTCTGTAGGAACACAAATCTATTCAAAATCGAAAATTGCTAGATTATTGAAGAGCTTGTTATCTTCAGAAACTGGAAGATTGAATCCCTCTAGCTTTTCAAACAAGGTTTCGCGAAGTTCATACACGTTCTTTGGGTAAATATGTCTCACTCGGTCCTTACATCTCAGGAGATGCTGATTGAAGTGGTCTGATTTGTGAAAAAAAGTGTCACAACTAGGGCATCGAAAGCACTTGAAGAAACTATCTATATCATTTGTATGAATGATATGATTGTTAAATCTCAGTAGCTTAACTGTTTTATCGAATCTTCCGATACTTCTTCGAGCTAGTTCTCCTACATATTCTCCTTCTTGGATATCGAAATCGTATATAAAAATGTTTCTTTGCACAATTTCCTCGACAACAGGTAAGTCTTCTACAGAAACTCCACGAAAATTTTTAGGATCATAACTAGATTATGATATAAAATCTGTAAAGTATCTGGAAGTGTGAGAGTCGAGATCTCTGTGTCCGTTCATGTACATTGCCAATGCGCGGAAAAGACACAAATGATCTTTGTTAGGGTTCCTTGTCATTGTTAGATAAAAGACAATTCACTTGCGTATGTCGTAATAAAGGTTCGGGTAAGACAGAGTCCGGACATCCCATGGGGATGTTTTTCAGCAAAGCAGCAAAAATTGTAACGTTAGTAATTAACTTGAATCTCCATTTTGTGTTTTGACGTTCTTGGGTACGTTGCTACACAATATCAAATTTTTCTACTTTTCCTTGGATTTTTATCAAATCCGCTTTCGTAAAAAGTAAGTGGGATTTTTCAAACAGAGTATTGTTTTATTGTTTTCATGAGCGTAGAAATAACGATATTCACCAGTCTCAATATTTCGAAGAACAAAACCCAGAGCAATGTTGATTTTGGCTGCAGAATCGAGCTTGTTGAAGACTTCTTCAAGTTTCTCGTTAATGATTTTAGTATCTAACTTGGACATTTGGAAGTTAAATACCTTATGTCTCCCATTTTCCATCTCCGTGTCCACCAGAAAATGTTGACAAGCACTAAGTTCCTCCTTTAGTTTTTCACCATCTTCCCCTTCTTCCTCCACAATCTTGTTCAAGTCGGCCACCGTATCACTGGGGTTCCGTTGTTTTACTCCATGTTCCTTTCTCCGATGTTGTTGGAGAGAGTAGTAACTGGAGAACTCTTGTTCACAAGAAGAACAAACCGTCGACTGCTTCGAACTTGGTTGAGCATGCTTCTTAGCCATATGATAGCTCATTTCTTGTTGATTGTAAGTGGAATACTTACATTCAGGACAAGAAACAACTCCTTTAGCACATCTTTTTTGATGTCTCGCATTATCAGCTCTCCTGTATTCCTGACCACATTCCTCACATTTGACTTTCTCGTTTCCGTTAAGGGCAGGCATTATCTAAAAAAATTGGGACCTTTGAAATGTTCCAAATTGAAAAACTTAAAGTACCAATCGAATGAAAACACTCACTTTTCGTGAAGTAACGAAAAGTAAAATTTGAAGTTAAAATTCAATTGACTGTTTCTGATTGGCAAACAAAATGAATGATTTAACCCAACAAAATAAGTGTATGTATACTATCAATGACGCCTATGCAATAATCTTTTTACGGTATTGACGTCAATCTTTGAATAGAAGTGACGTCACAGCCTACGCAATTTTCTTTTTATGGTAATGACGTCATTCTATGAATAGAAGTGACGTCAACACCCACGCAATTTTCTTTTTATGGTAATGACGTGATTCCTTTGAAAGTTCTAGAATTTTCCATAAAAAATTTTCAACCAATCAGAACTAAGCGTTTCTAGTCATAACGTTGGATACAAAATATTCATTTTTGAAGAATGTCAATTAAAAAGCATTTGAACTTCCTCGAATTACTCTACAAGAAAAAAGAAAATATTCCGTGTGATTTCCTTATTGATGAAATAGATGTAGATTCTTACTTTTTTCACAATTTTTTGGACGTTTATGTTGTCCAAAATAGAGTTCTCCGGCTAAGTAAAGGTCTCTTTAGAGAAACGTACTCAATCAAAGAGTTTATTTTTGATCCACATATTGCGTATCAAAGCTATAAACTTACAGCTGAGTTACACTTGACTAGAAAAGAAGTTTTATTTATTTTAGAAAATTTGAAATTAATAAAAAAATCGTACGATATTATTTCAAAGACTCTTTTTACTCCATATCCAACTCCCAAATTTGTTAAAACTCCCCAGCAAAGTTCTTTATTCCTCCATTTTGTGAAGATTTTCAAAATTCAAAATCATGCATGATCAGGTTTGCTATTAGATTTCCAGAGATTTGCTTTGAAGATTTCATCAACTTTGAGTTATCGTCTCAAATCTACATCAAAATCAAAGAACTTGATTATCTTCTGAAAAATCAGCAATTTCTTATCGATTATATACAAAAAATTCAGTTAACTTGATGAGAAGACTTGCAGAGATGCTACTTTTATTAATTGTTCTTCTTTCGTTACTTATATCAGCAATATTTCTTATTTTTACAGCAAACAACTTTTGGTCATTTATTTTTGCGATTGCTTTTGTGTACATTTTTACTTATTTGGAAGACTTAAGTCTTTAAAAGGATCCTCTGATTGGATACAACAACTTGAACAAAAATGAACATTACTGTGATTGGAAACGACAATGTGTAAAATGGAGCTTTGTTTCCAATTGGACACGAGTTTTCTGTAAGAATTCCATAAAAGGAAACTAAAATCTGATTGGACACGACTACAATCCAAATGAGGAAAATTCATTCTGATTGGTTAAACCCACACATTCCAGTTGAAGGTACCACTCTCTCTTAACTGAAAATCATTTTATTTTCAACTTAACTACCGTCAACTACCTCCTCTCTCAGCTCTAAATACAATAATTTCAACTTAACCACAGTCAACTTTCACCCTCTCAACTGTAAATCTTGTTTTTAATCATTTACTCAACTTATTGCTCAAACTGATTTTCTCAGTACAAAACAACAACCTTATGTTCTCGGTGGAATTTTAGCTGATTTAGTACAAATCCAAGTGCGAGAAACAGTTTGTGGAGTTTTTCTGGCACGAATGGACATCCCAATCCAAGTCTGGCATATGGTGGAAGTGATGCGAAGGGATTTCAACGAACATCATATAACGCAAGTACCTCCTACAGAGAATCAACTTGGGTAAATGCAAACGATGGAGGAAGGGGCCGAACATGTGGGAAAGAACTACCCCGAAATTCCTGACTCTAGATATGTGGCCCAACCATTCGACGATTTCGTCTTTCCTTGGGAAGAGGGATCTGTGGACAACCCAATTACCATCGAAGAGGATGAGGGGTTCTCTGAGCCAAGAACTCCAGTCAGCGACCAAGGCAACCACCAGTGATGGAGGCAAGACCAGCTTTGCGCTCCATTGAGAACTTGCAAAATTTTGAGAACTCAGCTGCTCGACAGCTCTTTGATTTGTAAATAAATTGGTTACTGTTTTGTGCTTTGTAATTTAATTTCTTTGTATCTAGTAAATTTATTTTCAAGAGATAGGAACAAAGAGATCATAGAAAAGTTTATTAGGAAATTTAAATGGTAAAAATTTGTTAAAAATGAATTTAATTATGCATCTGGTAAATACTTTTATAGAATTTTGTTAGAAAGATGGCAAAAAAATTAAACCAATTTTTGCAAGCATGTTAAAAACTTTACATTAATTTTTGCACCATGCAAAACTTTTCAAAGAGGAAACTGAAAGAGGATTTTCTTACACATTTAATAATTAAAGAAAATGAAAATCTTTGTTTTAATTTTGATTATAAAAAAACCTCTTTTTTGCATGTATATTAATCAAAAATATTGGAAAAACAAGGTATTAATTAGGGAATAGTACTCAAAGTCAGCAATTATGAAAAATTTTTAGCATTAGTTTAACAAGTTTTTTACAATAAAATTTTGCAGTTTTTGCATATGAATAAGAAAAAATAAGTTAGATTTTTGCATTTGTTTTCAAAAAAACCACGAAAAAACTTGCATCTAACACAAAAATTTGTTTAAAATTTTTGCACACTTGTTGAAAAAACCAAAACAGTTTTTGCATCTTGTAAAAAAGTTCAATTAAATTTTTGCAAACGTGTTGAAAAAATCAAACCAAAATTTGCATCTTGCGAAAAAACTCTGAGTTAATTTTTGCAAATTTGTTCGTTGAAGAAACTTTTGATTTAAATAAGAACTAGTTTGACAAGATTTTTATTAACAAATATTCAATTATTAATAGAAAAATTGATACGCTCACTTTTTACGGTACCAAAACCATCAATAAAACAATCAACAATTTTCAACAAGTCAGTCTCATACTTTGAGTTTTGAACTTTTCGAATCCTTTCCAAAAAAGCTGATCTAAGAGAAAAAACAAATATCATTATTGACGAATGCCTTGTAGAAAATGAACGTTCAGAAATTGAATGAAGTTCTCAGAAATTTTTATTTGATAAAGCATGACTTTTCATCAAATACAAAAAGAAAAAACTACTTTCTTTGTACCTGTATTGTTTTGGACCCAAACATAAATTTGAAAGAAATTGATCAAAAATTTCCTTTTGGGGGTCTAATTGGATACGGAAATTCTTGTGAGGATTACTTTTTTGCATATTCAAAAATTTTCGGACTTCATGCAATTTTACATGATGCAGCTGGATCTGTGAATTCTACTACTTATAAGGGACCTGGTTATTGTTATGTTTTACCTAGATTTCCAAGTTCTTGTTTTCTTGGTCACGTGACTGGATTAATCTTCTGTTCATTTGTTAAAGTTTTTGCTTCATCAGTATAACCATTGTTCGATTGTTGGTTTTTTTTACAAAAAATTTCAGCGAAAACAGTTACCATCATGAGTCTAGTTGTTTTGGATATTGAGTGTATTGAAAACAAAATAGTTAAAGAGTTAGGAGTTTATCAAAATGGACAAACTGTGGGATATTTCTTTCTTCCTCCCAAAAAATTCAAAGCTACATCTCAGTCTGCTTGGTGTACGAAGCATCTTCATGGAATCAATTGGAACAGTGGCCATGAAAAATATTCTGAGCTTGAAAAAATTTTGAAAAAACTAAAAGCTCCAGAAACGGAGTTTTTTGCAAAAGGTTATAAAATATGTAAAATTCTGTCAGAAATTTTGGAAACAAAGGTTACAAACTTGGATGACTACGCATGTCCAAAAGTTCAGAATTTGATTTTCAAAAATGAAGAATATGATTCGAGGTGTAGCAACTACCCATTTCGTCATGCAAATACTCTTCACTGTGCAGAAAGAAAAGCATTTGCATACGGAACATGGACTCGATGTTTTTTTAATAAATTGTAAATTACCTTAATAATTTTGTATTATCGTGTTTTTGAAATTTAAATGTTAGTCATCATCAATTTTTTCATTCCAGAGTTGAGATGGGTGATGAATGTGACAAGCAATTAAATTTAGGAAATTTTGTTTTTGATGAGGAGAATCATGAACGAAAAACTTGGAAGTTTTTTGGACGTACGTGTAATAGATCTCTTTTAGTGTTTATGTGCCAATTTTTTGTCATAGTTTTAATACTAGCATGTGCAATCGTTCGAATAATGTTATCCACTACATGTGAAGAAACAACTGCTTGGGTAGCAATTTTATCAAGTACAGTCGGTTATATTTTACCTTCTCCAAAGCTATGATTAAAATCATTTCTACCAAAGAACGAGTTTTTATTTCACTAGTTGGACCGAGTGGATCTGGAAAATCACATCTTATTTTTGAGTGGTTAAAAATTGGTACATTTCAACCAAAATTTGACAAAATTTTTTATTTTTATCAACATTATCAACCTCTTTATGGACAAATGCAAAGAAAAAACCTTAAGTTTATCCAATGAGTCGACTTTGAACTGATTGAAAACCTTCCCAATAATGGAACAAAATGCCTGTTAATATTTGATGACTCTTGTGAAGAAATTTCAAATTCTAAGCAGTTTGTAAAAGTTGCTACTGCTGGAAGACACAGGGGACTGAATACAATATATATTAAGCATAACTTGTTTCATCAAAGCAAATTGGGAAGAGATGTTGAGTTATAAAATACACATATAGTCCTATTCAAGTCACCGAGAGATGTTTTACAAATCAATACGTTAAGTCAACAACTAGGTGTAGGATCACAATTGAAAGAGTGGTATCAAGATGCAACATCTACTCCTTATGGTCATTTACTCATTGATTTAACTCCAAAAACAGTTGACTCGCTAAGATATTGCACAAACAGTGGTTCAGTTCCATCAAAGTTTTTTCTACCAGCAGGAACAGAAACTAAGTTTTTGGAAGATGAGCATACAATACGTCTCTATACTCCCAATAATTCAAACATTTTCCTAAAAATTTCAAAAACAATTCATCCTCCATTGTCCAAAAAGTTCATTCAATTCCTCAGCGAATGTCTAGTAAACTTACTACGAGGCGAGCTAAAGGATCTTCGAAAAGTAGACGTAGTAAAATATCGACGAGAAATATCAGAACTCACACGAAGAAGAATTTCACTGCATAAAAGGAGAACTATTTTGAGCTCGCCAAAAGGCTTACAATTAATATCTGTTATCACTCCTTTTGTCATTAAACGATTGACATAGTATGGATCAGTTTGTTCTAATTCCTTACTCAATTTATCAATCACAAAGCACACTTCCAAAAAAAAAATTGGAACAAAAGCAAGAAAAAGAGGAGATTGTACCAAAAAATTTTGATTTTACTTACAGTGCTGTAAATGCAAAGTTGAAAACGAGTAACAATAAGCAACTTATTGATTTAATTTTGAATTCTCCTAGAATTAGACTAAGTCAGTCAGAAAACATCATATTAGATAATCGAGATACAAAAGAATCAATTGTAGACTTTGTGTGTGCACTAAAGCGAAAAAATACCGACTTTCCCGATATTTACTTTACCATTTTGGAAGCAACTCAAATTCCACCTAAACTTGTTGCCAACAAGAATGCCAAAGCGAAAGACAGAGGAATTTGGATCCCTTTCAAAATCTGAAAAGGTAAGTCTGAACAGATTGTATTCTAGGGGTAGAGCTGCGTACGGTTCCGTGCGAAACTTGAGTAAAGCAAGCGGATTGTCAAAAAAGAAAGTAGAACAGTTTTTACAAACCAAGACATCGTATACAAAATTTGGTCCCCCAATCAGACGTTTTCGAAGGCTTCAAGCATTTTCAAAATATATAAATGAAATTTGGTGTATGGATTTGGCATTTGTGGACAAACTAGCGAGTCAAAACAAGGGAGTCAAATATTTATTGGTTGCTGTTGATGTTTTTTCGCCATTTGTCAGAGTTCAATCAATGAAAACTAAATATGCCAAAGACACTTTGCAAGCTTTCAAAAAAATGATTTCTCGAAAAAACACTCCTGAAAAGCTTTGGGTTGATAAAGGAACGGAATATGGAGGAACTTTCAAAAAAAATTTGCAAGGAAAAAAGTATTGAAGTTTACTCGACCATGAGTGAAACAAAAGCTGCATTTTCAGAGAGAGCCATTCAATCATTAAAACACATTATTTACCGCTACATGGTGAAAAATTCATTAACAAGTTGCCGCAATTTGTGTCTACAATGAATTGTTGCATCAATAGATCTATTGGGAAATCACCTAGAGATGTCAAGAATACTGATTTCCTCTCAATTTTGTACAATAAACCTCTAACAAGGTATAAGAAACTAAAATTCAAAGTTGGAGACAGAGTGAGACTTTCAAAGAATGATATTCCGTTCCGAAAAGGATATAAACCACAATTTACAGATGAAATGTTTAAAATTTCGGCAGTCTCTACAAAAAAGCCTCCAACATACATCATCAAAGTTCTCGACAAAGAGGAAATTCTTGAAAAATTTTATGAAAAAGAGCTTAGAAAATGTTCTGATTAAAGGTAAATCATTTTTAAACTAAATTTTTACCGATCAGTTGTCATGGATTCTTTCACTATTGAGTTGGTTTCCAACGCTTCTTTTAATTGTTATCCGAATAATAGTCTTAGTTCTTTTACAAATTTTCTACCTGAACCAATACATTTGAAAGGAGAATGGGGGGTTGCTATTTCAGAATTCTCATACCCTTCTTTGTACCAAAATGTTACAGAGGGAAAGTTTACATTCGTAGATGGAAGAGAAAGTTCTGAGGAGAAAAGAAAGATTGTACCGATGAACATTGAATCAGGTTTGTATCCAAGTATTGTTGATATAGTTGTAGCCATGAACAACAAAATTCGAGAACATCTAGGAGCTCAAGTTTTTGAACATAACGAAATCTATGTATCAGTAGATAAAATTACACAAAAAGTTGCTGTTCATTTACGTGAGAGTCGATCAGTGTTTATAATTCAGAGTGCTGATTTGAGCCACATTTTTGGTTGTGATTTAGAAAAAAATCAAACAGGGGTTAAAATGAAAGGAAAAGGTCCACATTATCCTCAGTACTCTTACGACATTATAAGAATACATTTCCTAATGATATACAGTGATATTATAGAATATAACATATTTGGTGATACAAAAACTCCCTTATTGCGCTGTATTCCATTTATCTCCAAAGTGAAGAGTGGAGATATAATTTCTACAGGACAGTACATGAATTATCAATCCTTTACAAATTTACAGTTTAAAAAGCTGTTGAAAAATTCTTTCCATAGTATCAAGATAGAACTAAGAGATAGTACAGGCGAAAAATTTCCTTTTGTGTCCGTAGGAATCACTCGAGTTGTTCTCTTGTTCCGCAAGATTTCGAATAATCATTTTTGATTTAAACTTCATACGAAATGGTTGCTCAAAAATCAGCTGATTTCCATATTTTTCGAGGACATGCAAGGCAGCGTGGAAGAGGTTTTGGAGCTCTTGCACAAACTCTTGGGAGAACTGCAATCCCCTTTATTAAAAAATATATAGTCCCAGCTGCAAAAAGATTTGGGGCAGATTTGTTTGAAATCGCTGCTCCAGAGATTGGGGAAGTTGTTAGTGGACGTAAAAAACTCAAAAAAATTTGCGAAAGATGTGGGAACAAAAACAGTTCGGAAACAATTGGGAGATGGAAAAAAGAAATCTAAGCGTAAAACAGCTAGAACCAGATCCATTTCTCGAAAAAGCAGATCGAAAAACAGTCGCTCTCGCAAAGACATTTTTGACAAAATAAAATGAGTGTAAACCAAAGCCATTTTCGGTACGGGGCTTTTACAAATTCTTCATTGGAGATTTTTGATAAAGTCCCAGTTTTGGAAACAATTATGTCATCTTACACACAAGAAGTATTCCCCAGTACTTCTCTGGATGAAAGCAGTATTGAGTTTGAATTTGAAACGGATCGTAACCTCTACTTAGATAGGCGTGATACCCATCTTAGCTTAAAGCTTCAACTATTTAAAGGAAGATTGTTTGATGCTTTCAAAAAAGAAAAAGCTGAACATAAAGCAAAATCGGAGGAAGATTCAGATGATGAACCACAAACTTACTTAACTTATGTAAACAATCTACTACATTCTCTATTCTCGAACTGTGAAGTTTATTTTAACAATACAATGGTTTACAATGCCAATGGAATTTATCCTCATAAGGCACAGATATCGAACGAATTCAACTCGTCAGCAGTGAGTAATAAAGGAATTCTTGCTTGTCATGGATACAGTTTTGAAGAAAATCCTGATGCATTTGATATGTATCCATTCACTGATAGAGCAAATTCCTTGGGAACAGGGATAACTTTTTCACTCTATGGGAGGCTCGCCATTGATTTGTTTACTTGCGAAAAACTGTTGCTACCAAATACCAAAGTTCGAATTAAACTTATTCGAGCTAGACCTAATTTTTACATGTTATCTGATAATCCAAACGTCAGTCTGAAAATAGTTGATTGTTCGTTGTTTACTAGAAGAATTTTAGTTGCTGAACCTAATCATCAATATTTGCAATGGAATCTGGAAAGAGAACCTGCGCAATACAATTACTAGGAAACTATAGCAAGAACCTTTATCGTTCCATCTCGTCAAAACCAATTCATACAAGAAAATATATTCAATAACGCTCCAATAAGAAGAGTAGCTGCTGCAATGAATACAAATTCAGCTGTTGCAGGTTCTTTTTATGAAAATCCTTTCAATTATCAACAATTTCATTTGAGAGAGCTTAGAATTATTCGGGGTGGAAGAGCAATTAATTCATTAGATACAACTTCTCCTTGTCGACCCTATGTTACAACAATGAAAGCAATGCAGTTTAACGAAGATTTCCCAGCTCTTCCTATGGAAGATTTTCAAAATCACTATATTCTAGTTTTCGACTTGACTTCACTACAGGATGCCGCTGAACACTTGCATTATCCAGAACTTAGTGGAGAAAGCTTTAGATTAGAAATGTTTTTTTTTTCAGTTTCCCTTGGAGCAAGTAACGGAAGTGATAGTCTTGGGAGAAAGACTATCAAATGTTCAAATTGAAAAATTCGGAACAGATGCTAAAACTGTTTAGTTTTTTTGAGTTTTCAGGTTCCTATAAAAATATTGTAGCTTTTTTGGGACTTTTCATTGTGATTGTCTCTGTACTATATATTTTGTTTTTCTTCAGAACTAAATCCCCAGAAAAAGCAGCTAATGAATGCTGTTTAATTGAAAACCCAAAACATTTCTCAACCTAGACTGTAAATCAGTGTTCAACAAATTTTTTCCAGTTCACAAGTTTTGTGTATGGGACTTTGTTGATTCAGTACCTAAATGCGAGTAAGTCAATGACTTTAGGATTTTCCATCCTAAATTACAATATCATACTTTCTATTTCTTTGTTTTAGATATAAATCAGCTAACATTTGCAAAAATGGATAATTTTTCACTTCTGCAAATTATTGAAAAAATTCCTGAACTCAGGTTCAAGTACATGGGATCTTACCCCTCTGATAAAGTACCTCAACTAACAAAATACTCTTTTGTAATTGTTAACTCAGCTCCAAGCAATGATAGAGGGGGAGCACTGGATCATGATGGCTCGATTGGATAAAACTTACTATTTTGCTGATTCTTTGGGTCGGAAAAGAACAACTTATTCCTTTCTAACAAAAAAGTATCGGCGAATGGTTCCACGAAAGCTACAAAAAACTGATAATTTGTGTGGATTTTACGCAATTTATTCAGCATTGCTTCTTTTTAAATTCTACCAGACAAACTTGAATAATATTCATGATGTGCATGTTTTGAATTTTATAAGTAATTTTATGTAAATTTATAGTTTTTTCATTTGTAAGTGTAAATTATGGCAGTAAGTTTACTATACGATGCAGTGATTTATATACTTTCTTTTCTCAAAAAACTTGACTTTTTTTCGATGTCTCTGTAGGTTCAGAATAGATTCAGATAGGTAGAAAGTAAAAGTATCTAATAAATTTTTATTAGATCAAATTAAACAAAATCTTATCGTGTTTTGAATTTTTTCGAAAATTTTTTTTTGATAAATATTCCAAGTTTTTGCACAAAAACTCTTACCATTGACTCACCATGCACCAAAAAAACTAAATACATAATCTTAATTCTACAATCTACACGTAATTAACAATTAATTGTTCCCAATTAGGTAACGCGCGCCCAGATTTTTGTGAAAAAATTAGACATTTTCGCACAAAAACCAAAAAAATTACGTTTTTCTTAATATTATCTTACCATCACACAAACCATAAAACCTTACCATCGGTATTCCCTATCTTAATACATTGTAGACTCTATACCCAATCTTAATACATAGCTGGCGGACCGGATGCTCTATTCCCTATCTTAATACATGGGGGTCCGCCACCTTCCCCCCCCCCCCCCCCCACCTCAGCCTCAACATCTACTACTGTTATTGTTGATGATAGTTGGTGAATAGTGAGAGTGTGGGGAGACAGTAACTGTTGTTGGAGTGTTATAAAGTTTTCTAATTCTGCAGAAAATTGAATATTGGGGAATTGTTGATTGATCGTTCCTAATTAAAGGGGAGTAGGTTGGGTTCACTTGAGAAGGAGTGTAGGGAGATTTACATTGATTTTGAGGTTGATTAGGTCAAAAGGGTGGTTTTGAGAAAGTTGAAGAGTTGGTCTGGGTATGGGTAGAAGGGGATGGTTCGGAATCTGCGAATTCATCGGGAGATTCTACATCAGATTTATTGAACTGTGATATTGTCTGAAAAACTGTGATATTTGAGCCCCCCCCCCCCCCACTTCAGCCTCCATATCTACTACTAATAACATCATCTAATCCACCAACACCTACACTAATTTCAGACTATACTCCATCACTAGTTCAATCATCCACATCAACAGAAACATCCACCAGTACTAACCGAGCTTATAGAACCTTTAAACGTAAATTCCCAAATCACTCGTTCCCATCCAAACCCGGAACCGCCCGAGAATGCGTTAACTATCCATACCACACCAATACTACGAATTATTTTCAAATAACCCTACCTTTATTTCCCCAAAACACATTAAATCAATCCGATTCTAACCCCGAACCAGATCATTTTGTAGATGAACATGTGTTAATATCCACACTTCATTGGACAGCTTATTACAATTTTACTAACCCCCTTACGCTACCACTCCTTAACACCACAAAAGATATTGAAAGAAATAAGAACGAATTATTTAGACTAACCACGACACTAACACCCCGACAATTTACATACGTAGGATATAAAAAATTACTAAAAACATTCACTGCACCCCGAGCTAACGACTATTCAATTGAATATTATAATCATAACATCATCAGATCTAATCAAGACCAATTTCTTGACGACGATCAATTTGCAAATCCACAATTAACATAAAAATTTTCCATCAAAACACTTTGGTTGTGTCCTTTGATTTTTGAGAAAAGGACACAACCAAAGTAACATAAGAAAGACCAACATAAACCCAACATAAAACGCTATCACAGGACCTCTCAAAGAAACAGCATGAAATCATACTCCCACTCCTGGCCTAACCCACCAGAGAGGATGTCCTGAGCATGCTCTATAGCCGGCCTAACCCACCATGCTACATCCACTTTTTGTGACCACACAATATTTTTGACAAGAGGCACTCAAGGGGGAGTAACTCTTAAAATTAACTGAACTAAAACTAAAACGCTTTTGCGAAAACAATTAACCAACGTTATAACTAAAAAACTGAATTAGCAAAATTTTATAAAATGTAAATCATAATATGCAGTACATAGATCACACACAACCACAAAGACGAGCATCCAAAGACTATACGACCCCATCTTACAGAATGGCTAAACACAACCGACATGCCGCCCACAATTACGACTCAAAAAGGAATTACACTACGACTTGACTTCGCAGAAAAAGACTTCATTGAATCAGACCAATGACCACCTCGATGTTCAAGTATACGTACAGATCCGGCTTTCCCTCCAAACTCGAGTTTCACGCCATTACCAATCCAGATCGAAAAACAGTTCTCCACAACCGATCAAGAACAGACGATCATAACAAACCATCTTGAAATCAGATTGATTTCGTTGGCGGTCATAATCTTGTCGAACGACAGCTAACAACTTCCTATCGACGATTCCAGCTTCCTGGAGTTTTCGTCTCCAGGAACGAAACAAGAAATGATGCTCGCCAAATACCAACGGTCATCGTCCATCCTTCATTACAGATAGAAGATACAAGATTCAAAAACTCTGTAAACCCCGGATGGGTGGAACCAGATCTAAACTATTTTTTATTATTGGTTATAAATTGGATATTTTATCACTATAAAAAATTTAATATTAACCAATCATGATCCATTTAACTATCAACCCACTTATTTGTAAGTGCTGAAATTACTTGTAATTTCAGCACCAGAGAGGTTTGAATATAACTTAGAAATTAGTTACCTCTCCAAGAGACCTTCTAGCAATCGCAATAAGCCAGTATACTCTAGATCTATTGAGCCTAGCAGAGACTAGTTAAACACCCTGAGACTAGTAGTTATAAGAGTAAGATTAGGATCGGTATTAGACTAAAAAGTTGCACGAATCTATCCGGCCGAAAATAAGATAGCGTGACGAGCAGACGGTGTACCCTATCCGAAATTACTCTATGAGTTAAACCTCGGTTCTAACTCATCTGGTGCGACCATAGGTCTCGAATAAGACCTTAGAAAACAAATTAGCTTAGAACTAACAAGATGATTAGGAATAGACAAAAACATTCTCGAAATGTTACTTGACAATAATTTAAATGAAATGTCTCTACGACTCAAGAGATCAGAGCCGCTTTTCCGTTCAATACGAGAACTACCCAGCATTGGAAGAAGACCTCGGACAAGAGACGATCTACGACTACGAAGAAACTTACCATTAAGTTTCATGGTCGTACGGCGAAAGCCAGAACAAACTTTTTTTATTTAGAATTTTACTAGCAATGAATTTAGATTTTCATTTGCAAACATAAAACCTTGAAGAAAAATCTTCAATGAATATTTCAGGCGCTATACAAAACTTACTATTGTACAATAACGATTGATAAAAACATCTCGAATCGTTTCCTCCAAAACTGCAGTAAGATTCAAAAAGATATCTGAAAAATATATTTATTTAAAGAAAAATGAAAATTAGTTAACAGGATCATAAATTATTAGTATATACAATGGACTTTTCACTGGATTCCATAAAACTTCACAAACCAAATTGTATTCCTATACGCCTACGTGCATAGTCCGGACTCGTAATTTAAAAAAAAAACAATTGAATTAGAAAAAAATCTGCATTTTTCCAAAAATGAACTTTTCGAATGAAAAAAAATAATAGTTTTCACGGTTTCTTTTAACTAATTAGTTTCAAGGCAGCTAAAGGTAATTCCCTTCTCATCTGATACAATTGTACTTCTTTTTGCAGGCGCGATGGAATTGGCGCCTTCGAGTTCACGTTGTGGTTTGATTCAGTACGGTGGGTGCTTGGTGTCGAACGTGGGCATCCTCAAAATATCTTCAAAAAAGACCTTGCTCTGTATCCTTTGAGAGCCAGTTATGGCTTTGTGAACACTCTCCTAGTTCTCATTCTAATCAAGCCGTTCCACATGCCCATTCTGAACTTCAAGGACAAGTGTGTCCAACACATGGGAGTCAAAAAAAAAGGTCGAAAAAAAGAAATGAACAACTATCAAACTAAAGAGGAAGCGCAATTAGATTGAACAAACATCGAATACCAATCCCTAAAATGTGTCGAAAACAAAACCACTGCGTGCACTGCTTGTATCGGCGCCGAGTTTCTTCACTTTTCACATAAGACTTTCCCTTGCACCTTAATTTTTGTTCCCCCGCCTAAAACTTGCAAAATGGAAATCTTGCAATCAAGTTTCTTCTTCCATTCAGCCATGCCATAGCCAAATCATGAGATAACATTTCAGCTCAGTGTTGTCAGTTCAATGCATGATACTTGAAAATATCAAGATAGAGGCTGAAACAAAGAAACAAATAATTCGACGGATGGCGAAAAAAAAATTGTATTTTTTCAATTTGGTCAAAGCAAAACCAGTTCTATTTGTGAAGTTGGAAAAAATCCCAGAGTTGGTTTTTGTTTCCTTCGATACCGAAAAAAAAAGAGAATTTTGAAAGTAAATGCAATAAATAATAGTCATGAAGATATCTTCTTTTAAAGAATCTCTCAACTATTCTTCTCTTTTACTTACGTCACTTTGAAATTCAACTGACAGTTTTAACGACCAAACAGTTTCTGCATGAAATTAAATCGTAAAATACAAGCATTATAATGATTAAAACCAGCGACATATGATTTAAGAAACGGATTTAAGAAATAAACAAAACATAAAGCCTTATTTATTCATTTGGCGAAAACTTCTGATCAAAATCTAACATCACGCAAAAAAGTTACCGCAAACAATTTTAACTGCAAAATTTCATCTCCCAAACAGTAGAAAAAGAGATTGTCCGAAAATGCAACATGCAATAACATTGACAAAAATGTTTTTTGATTAAAATCAAAACTGAAAAAAAATGGAATTGAACGACAAAATTATCAGGCAGGTGGTAGACATGATGGACGAGGCTACTAAAAAATTTTAGCCTTTGAAACTGTCAGGGCACTTTCATTGGTCGCAAATCTTGCCTTCAAGTGTCAATGTTCAAACTGTTTTAGGTTCCAAGATTTGACGTTTTTTGTAGTTTTACTGTAACACATTTTAAAAACCTCACAAAATCTCAAAGTGTGGTGCTATCAGGGTACTCTCAGGGATTGCAAATTTTGCCTCCAAATGTGACTGGTCAAACGATTTCAGTTTCTGAGATATGTTTATTCTATGGTTGTTTCAAAATTTTTGTAAATCTTAGATTGTAAAAAATTAACAATGTTTGAGTTTATCAATTCTATAAATGGATGCTGTTAGAGTATTTATAGTGGTTGCAAACATTGCCTTTAAATGCGACTGGTCAGTAATTACAGTGGTTGCAAACATTGCCTTTGAATGCGACTGGTCATAAAATTTTAGTTTACGAGATATGATTTTTATGATTTTTCAAAGTTTTCAGATTTTAAATCAAAAAATTTAATTAAAATTTTTGATCCAATAGCTTGGCGCTGTCAGAAACCTCTCATGCGATGCAAATTTTGCCTTCAAGTTTGACTATTCGACGGTTTAACTTTTTAAATTATGAGGTTTTTTTTTCATTATTTGATATAAAAGTTCCAAAAAAGCAATCTGAAACAAAAACTGTTTAAAGTTTCAAAATTTCAAAGCTATAGGGTAAAAAGCGCAAGCCAAATCTGAATCCTGAGGTTCTTTTATTTTCACAGATTTGACTACTTTTGTTTGTCAGAAAATCTCAAACAAACCTGGATTAAAAAAATGTCTCAAAAAATTTTTCACCTCTGTGGCGAACTGAAATCAAATTAAACTCAGGTGGGTTCATAATTTAAATTCTGATGTGGGCTCCATTATTGACTGATCAAGTACTCTCATTCTTTGATTTTTTGAAATGTTTCCTTTAAACATTTTCAGATATTTTCATAAATTTCGTTCATGAAATTAATGATTTCCTTCGAACCTAAAACGCAGGAGAACTCGTACGCAGCGGATCTGAATTAACCTTGAAAAATAAAAAAGACCTGAAGTTGTATTTGAGAAACCCTTTGTTAAAGTAAAACAATCCCAATTCGAGCAAAACTTGAAAAGTGGAAAGTTTGTTTTCCAAAGTTAACAATTTTCAGAACTAATTTATTTCAAATCTTGTGAGTGCGAGCTAAGAAAAAATGAGTACAGGTTACATTTTTTCATCAGCCCGCCATTTTAAGATGTGAAATGTTATTTCAACCGTTTTATCTTATTTTTGTTTGACCAACTTCTACAACTTGAAAACAGAAATGTTTTAAGCTATTGTCAAGATGAAATATCAAATTTTTTCAAATTGACTTTTAGTATTCAAAAAGTCAATTTGAAAAATTTGATATTTCATTTTGACAAAAGCTTAAAACATTTTTTTTCAAGTTATAGAAGTTGGTCAAACAAAAATACTATAAAACGGTTGAAATAACATTTCACATCTTAAAATGGCGGGCTGATGAAAAAATGTAACCTGTACTCATTTTTTTTTAGCTCGCACTCACAAGATTTGAAATATATTAGTTCTGAAAATTTTTAACTTTGGAAAACAAACTTTCCACTTTTCAAGTTTTGCTCGAATTGGGATTGTTTTATTGGAAGAAAAATTCGCCTGTCAATCAGGAGGTACTTCTCATACACATGCAATTTGCTCCAGATAAGGGACCAGTCTTGCCTGTACGCACTCATGTACGCGTATTTAGCGGAAATTGCTTCAAGGGCCGAATGTGGAGATTAAGGAGAGGAATGGGAGAGATATACAACTATAACACACATGCACAACAAAAAGATAACCGAAAGGAGATTGGCAACATAAGATGCAATTTATACGCATTTTGTTCAGAAAAAGGAATGGAACAGAGCAGAACAATGAAAACACGCCCTTTTGCACCATTAACTTCTACACCAATAAAGCAAGAGTTTGTGGGTTTTTTTTTCAACATCCAGGAAGAAGAGGAGAACACTTTCCCAAACCAATCAGCGGGGCCGATGACACTTTTTCCGCGTTAAAATTGAATCAAAAGAGGATCACAAAATACAAACCACACGGTAAAACCCAAACAATGCTACAAAAGCGGGAAAAAATCTGCCCGAACTATATACAGTCATGGGCTATCAAAAATAAAGTCTGCTCTACAAAGGTTAACTTCGTGCAAGAGGAAGACAGTGAAGATCATTTAGATAACATGGAATACACCTCAGGGTTAGAGAAAAATAGTTAAACGAAAAATGCGAAACTAATGCCAAAAATCGGACGAAGGATGGGAAGACAAGTTTGCAGTAGGGGCAGTAGCAGAAGCTTTCGTAATAAAAACACAGACAAATTGAGTAAAACCTAAACGGGCACCTTGTGAAACTGAAAAAAAATTGGCAAACTCATTTGCTAATTTCCTTTATAAACAAAAAACTGCACAATGGTTAGGGAAAAAACTAAATCGAATAAATCCCACCGGGGAACGAGGATCGAATCCTCGCTTGCAACAATAAGAAAATTTTTGTTATTCAAAAAGAGAACCTCTCTTTACGCTAGAATCCGGAGACTGGACATTTCGATCAGCACAAGTCATCATCGTAGATGATCAAAAAGAAAACATAATAGAACAAAACTTCCTGCCACAAATCGGTTTGAAGTAAGAACAAAAATCTCAGACCCGGAAATTAAACAATGGGAGAGAAACGAATTGAAACATTGGTATTTGATAATTGAAAAAAATGCGCAATGAGAACCCAATTTAACACTGATGTTATTGCGATCCATTAAAAAGCAAGATGGAATTCAATACACTCCAAGATCGAGTCAAGAAAGAGTGAAACAAACTGATAGACAAAAACGCAAAAATAAAATGGACAAGTGCACAGATAAGATATTCATTAGTCTAATCTTATGTGAAAGTTTGACAGTCATCAAAGACCAGCAGGCTTTTTACGCGCATTAAACGCTATCGAAAGGTCAAAAACTAGCTAAAGCAGTCTCAAAAAAATGATCGATCT
>NC_087064.1:73554717-73598954 GCF_963678635.1 Symsagittifera roscoffensis | reverse complement strand
CCAAAATCATGGCGGTTTGATGTTCAAAAGATAGCCATTTCTGATGCCTTCAGCTGAAACCAGAATTTTGAATTTTATGATTGAATTTTAATTTATGATTAATTTTTTTTTTCAAATTTTGTAAAGTTAGGATCGATTAGCTTTTGAATTTGGCTTCAATTCAATTTGAAAAAAATCCTGAGCCAGAAAATATTTAAAGGTCCTGACATCCCTGCTCCAAAAAATATATAGGAAAAACATCCTTTTTGAATATATTTCTGCGGAAAGACGTGAGTGAAAATTATCGACTAAATTTATTCCAAAATTTGCTTGTTTCTTGCAAACAGAGGCAAGCTGAAATGCATGTATTGCAAAAAAGTACTTTGCGCTTTTAATTATGGTCTCTCGTAAAAATAATTTAATTAAAGGTAGTTGATGACAAAACACATGTAGCCTTCAGCTTTCGGCACCTATAGCAACACTATTTGACGGCGCATGATTAAAACATACCTAGACAATTCCAATTTGATTAAAAATCAAAGGTTGAATAAATCTAGAACCCACAGAAAAAAGTTGAAAAAAAGCCACAAGAAGTGCAAATTTTGCTAAATGGGTAATGAAAACTCTACCGATCTGCCGCCACCTTGGAAGGATGACAATGATAGCCAAATCTGGCTGGACTATGCTTCTCCGGATACTTACAATGGTTTTCTAAGCTGGAAGTTGTGTACTGAGTCTGTTATGGTGAGTTCCTAATGAAATGTAGCCAACTGGAAAAACAATAAGATCAGAACATCAAACATAAAAAATCATTAAAATGAGATGACTCTGCTATCATACATTTTTCTGAACAATTATCTGACAAATGTGACTCAAGATTATAAGAAGACCTATATTGCAATTTGCAATTTAAATCACCACGAAAACATTTTCTATTGCTTTTATTAATCTCAATTTCAAGTGGCATACTCGTGTTTTTGCAAAAGTGATATTTTAATTAAGATTTACAGCCATTTTCAAGTTTAAAATTTTAAGCTATTGAAAGTTTCGCTATTAATAAGCATTTGTGAAAAAATTGATTTTCGAAAAATGATAATTTCATTTCCTAACCTGAGAAAAGAATTGGCAGCTGGCGTCAGATTAAAAATCTCATGAAAATATCTCAAAAACTGTCGAGAAAAGAGGACAGGAACTCAATTGAGGCGGCCCGACTAAATATGGATATCACAGTGAAATATCAAAATAAACAATCATAAACACATATTATTTTGAAATTCTAACTGGAACTATTTTCAAACTAGTAAATATAACCAATTATGTTCTTGATAAAAACTATTTCTGCAAAATTTTTCTTTCTAACTAATCATGATCCATAACTAATACTGACAATTATTTGAAGTGCTGAAACAACTCGTAGTTTCGGCACCAGAGCAATTTGAATGTATTTTAGAATACAGTTGTTCTCCAGTGGAACAAGTTCCAGATAACTCACTCTCAAATACCAGTATACTTAGATCTATTGAGACTAGAAGACGTAAGAATAAAATTAAGATATTAGATTAAGAAGTTGCACGAGTCTATCCGGCGGAAAATTATATAGCGTGACGAACAGAGGGTGTATCTTATCTGAAATGACTCTAAGAGTGAGCCAGCTCGGACTTAAACACATCTGGTGCGACCAAAAGTTTCGAACAAGGCCTATTAACGAACTTAGATTTAGCTAATTAGAAGTAGAAATAACTTCAAAAAAAATCTTGCAAAACTCCAAATGTTAGATAGCATAGACAACTTAATAAGAATGTCTCTACGTCTCAAAATTTCTCGAATATTTCAAATATTTCAAACAAAACGGCAATTACCAAGTCAAAAACTGAACAGCAGACCAAGCTTCTATATCGTGAAACGACGCAAACCTCAACCATAATTTTTCTGCAACTTTCTTGGAGCAATAAGATTCATTTCCAAGCCATATACTTCTTGATGATCTATAATTATATTTTTTAACCATAATAACGACTGATAAAAAAATTCACAGGTCGGTCCTTTCATCAAATCTGAATTTATTACAAAATTTTGTACAATTAAAAATTATTGAATAAAAAATTCAAAAAATTAGCTAGCAGTGAAGTTAAATTTAGTTTTATTAATTTTATCAGAGTTTCTTGCTTCTCAAGGGACCTATTCTTTTCACCCTTTCACCTAATCTCAATGTTTTATCCTTGTTTCCTCATCTGAATCATAACCATAATTATTCGAATTATCAAATCCTAACTTTGCTTTGTAAACTCTCTTAAAACAGATCATCAAGGCTATCCTTGGATCTTTAAATTTTAAATTCCTTTAAGAATTATTTGATCATCAAGGCTTCCCTTTGATCATTCAGAGCACTCTTGTTCTCCCAATCTCTTTGAGAATTTGCCTATTGGATTCACTCTCCAAACCTTATCAATGACCCAGGACTTGTAGAAATTTTGAAAAACTAACCATTTTATTTAAGATAAACAGTGAAGAGTTGCGGTTACTCATCCTTCACTTGATACCCTCCTCTTAGCTCACCCAGGCTAAAGCACATAATAAACTTAGTAAGACCGATAATATTATCTAGCGATCTCTTTGTGTTCCAACTATAGCTGAACATTGTGGATTGATTTACCTGAACCCTTGATCAGAAAATCACAACCGAAATTAAGATTAAATAAGTTGTTATTAAAACAAATACTAGCCAACTAGAAAGTAAGACATCAATCTAACGGAATTGATGTACTCTCTCTCCAACCGATCAACCTCGACAACCTATGTTTAAAGATTAGGATAATCCACAAATATCGTCGGAACTAACAATTTAGTAAATAAAAATTTTACTCCCTGGATTGCGCAACCATCATACTAAAGCTTATGATAAGAGATAATTTAGGAAATAAACAAACAATAGTACTCCACCATTGCCTCTTGAAAACGACAGATACGATCTTGTAATCACACCACACAAATAGTAGATATCCGATCGAGACTACAAACGAGAAAAAAGCAAATATAACAAAACAAAAACAAATTATTAGGCTAAATCTTTCAAAAACACAAAACGCAGTTTTGGAATCCGACACAACTACATTACAAGAACTCCAGGATTTAAAAAATGAATTGACCAAAAAAATGCAAAAAAAAACGATCATAAATTTTTTTGAATCAGAATCCACCTTACCATCATAAATAAAAGGCAAACGCAGAATGAAAAATATCTTCTCTTGAAAGACAGTAAGTCTCTAGAATTGGAATCAAGCAATAAGGCACATTGCAAGTTACACATTAACTGCGCACATTAACTACGCACACAAAAAAAAACAATTCAAGAAGACGAAACTATTTTTTTAAATGGTTATCCTTCCCTTTGTTATTCATCCACAAAGTGATACCGCTAAAGAACATGTACAATTTTGTCATAACTTTATTGTAATTTTATTTGAAAAAGGAAATAGCCCAGGTGAGCAAGATATTCATGAACTAAAAATCAGAATACAAATACTAGATCACTATCTACCAAGCATCAGTAACATCACCTCACCCATGATAAATTTACTATTGAAATATTACCAAACCAACCATCAAAATAATAATCACACCGAATACAAACAGTTGATATACAATTATACTTCTCAAAAGTTTTCACAGTATATATCAAAATTATTCAACATCAAAGTTCAAAAAGAGGAAACTCAAGATTCTCAAAAGATGTTTTTCTTATCATTTAAAGTAATGTGTCTATACTGGAATAAAATGACACCTTTCACGTGTCAGCACCACAACCATCTCGACATGCAAAAGTAAGACAAGAACTAATTTTTTTTTCGCTTTTCTTAGACTCAACTCGCGAAACATTTAAAAATAACGATATACAACAAAAAATAAAAATTGAAGTACGAAGAGTCCTAGCATGGTTCATAATAGATTAATTACAACACAATATAGATTTGATATCACCAGCAAGACAAAAATTCCGACCTCATTTTCCAAATGATGAATTCGTATTAGCAGACAAAACGGATTATGTATGGGATCCTGAATGATCTCCTATATTATTTTTTGATATTCCTAACGATTTTTCTTGTGCGCCAAATGTCACCGTATCCATGCAAAAGTTTTTTTTAAAAAAAACTACACCCACCAATGATTCAACGCCGTTAAAATATAACACAATTTTTCATTGATAGGACAAGTATTAATAGTTTAAATTCAACATTTACAAACACACAGGAAACCCTTAATGGTATTAGAAATCTGACACAACAGGATATTCAAACTTCAGCACACTTTGTAAACGAGGAACTAATAGAAACAATACCTACAACACAACAAAGTATTTCTGCAACTCACCCAACACTCACAACACAACATAAAAAACACCACCTTCCTACAAAAACACTACAATCAACGGTCAAGCAGTCCATTGTTCCAAAATAATTTCAAATCGTTTATCAAGCAAATAGACCCAGGACTAAAACAAGACAAAACAACAAACAAAAACAAGCCACCAGGAATGATTTTGCAAACCACAACCATTATTTTTTCGATAAAAAACATTCAAAAGCCGATAGCAAACCTCGTTATACAACACAAAGTCAAACTCAAGAAAATGACTACACCAGCGGATACAAAAACCAGGATCTCAATCTGTAAAAATTAATGAAAAAATAAAAAACCCACCGGACCGTACTGAAAATCATCCATTTTTTTAACAAAAAGAAAATACAACATCTAGACACTTTACTAAAATCAACCACACTATTCTAAAGATGAAGAGTATTTTAACCGAAACCATGAACAAGACAATAATAACCAACGAAAAAACAATTGGTTCAAATATGACCAACCAGATGATATTTACCAACAAGCCAGATGTTTCTCAACCTTACATGAAGTCAAAACAAACCAGACAACCACAACAACATTTTTTTCAACGACAAAATTAGGCACAACCAGGTAATACCATGCAAACATTAATTCGTGCAAAAACTCTAGGTTATCAAGCTAACTCAATGCAAAATGAAGTTCCATTACCTTATTACCTACAAGATGAAATTACAAAACACAACTTTATTTAGAAAAAAAATACAAAGTTTACCAAAATGCCAAAGAATCATTTTATTTGACAATGAATCCATACCTTAAGGGTGGATCATCCATAACATCAAAAAAAAACACTTTTGGCTTTCACAGAAACAGACCCTGAATATTCAGTAGAAGACTACCTAAATGCAGTCATGGCAAACATAATTTTAAGTAGAGGTACAGAATCAATAAATACACCACTTCGTCAAATATGGTTACAAAAGCGTACAGCATTAACCTAAACCACGCTTGATGGCGCAATTGATTAATTCAAATCACACTTGATGGCAATTGTTGAAGACACTACAGAAGTTAACGTACAACAGAGATCACAAAACTCCAGTCCTTTACCATAATCACCCGAAATAACGCAAAACGAAATACCAGAAAAACCTAAAAGCAGATAAATCAAAAACAGAAATTTAATTGTAAACTACTATAAAAAAATCGAATACCCGATTTTAAAAAAATCACAACAATGTCGATCATCTTGTCTAAAAAATCAGCCAAAAAAAAGTTACAAAAGCTTTATTCCACAACCTCAAATACGAAATAAAGTGGACTTTCAAAAACCCCCTGATCACTTAAGACACATTCATCATACTTGGATAACTATTTTCCGAAAATATTAATTATAGATATTCGTTTTCTCTCTTGAATCAACTAGTTCAAAGTCAACCAATCAAAATAGCTTGATATCACTCCAATTCTCCTCAAACACCACCACTATTGTTGGCCGACAAGTCTGGACCTATTATTAGCCGGTTTTCAGTACTAAACCTAGATCTCAAACTATAACTGAAAGCTCTCCAGGTCAAAAATAAGCACTAACCTTTTATTTGACAGCTTATATAAGTATCATAGAAACGTTGCAACCATCTCCTATCAATCATTACTAAAAACAACATTATTGCCCCAGTTTAAACCCCGCATTTCTTCATAAGAAAAATAAAAAAGATAACAAAATTCAACGTGATCATTTAGTCTAAAGACGTGCTAACTCCAAACAATTTCTAAACACCAAAAAATAAAAACAAGAACTAGAAAGTTAACACCTAAACAACCAGACTTCCTTTAGCCAAAAACTCTCTATATCCAACGCATTTGTCAAACATAAAAAAACAATTCGACCACAATTAGATTTCACTTTGAAAAAATATATATATTTCGACAAAACAAATCTTCAAATGCTTCTTTCTAATGCTTCTTTCCAACTCAATTCAACCAATTTAAAAATTAATTTCAACTCTTCTATCAGTTTTTACAACAAATTTTCAACTTTGTGTTTTATTTCATCATCGATTTTTCCGAAGTTGCAATCCTCCTTTTTTAATTTTTGGCAGCTCATTTATAATTTTCTTTTCCCTCATAAACACCTACATCTCTCTCTCTCTCTCTCTCTCTCTCTCTAAACTCCTTAACCACCAATTCAGGTACTAAACTTAAACAATTTCTTAAAAGATACGAAGTCTACAATGTACAAACGATATTTTTCTTCTTTTCGTAAATCTCCCCACATTTCTTGTTTCCCTAATTTCAACCATTCTCAAATGCATTAAGAAAATAATAAAAATTATCCCATTAGCAACAATTTTAGTGATCATATTTACAAACGAAAACTTTAAAGAACTTGAAGTTAAGTAAATCAAGATATACAAAAATATTTCAGAATTGCTAATTCTCTACCCAATAAGAAGGAATCCCCACGAACCAGTACACCCTAAGACCCACAACAACACCAACATCTAGCCAAACAAACCAACCCCAAACATCTACACTTATTTCATTTCTAGAAAAACCATACACATCTGAAGGAAGACAAGCACCTTGATCTGAAACATAAGTACCAGCCATTCTTCAAGCACACTTTAAGTGAACCACAAGACGAGCCAACATATAACAAGTACCCTTCACTCCAGTAAGATCTTATCAGAACCAGACAATTTAAGCCAAAAACCCAAATTTAACAACTAGAATAGACAGACAAAACATTCTTCCTCGGTTTCTCCTAACACCAAGAGTTCATTTCAATATACCCTCAACCTCATCATCGACACCTCTAAAAAACATTCGAAAGCCGATGGCAAACTTCGTTGTACAACACGAAATCAAACTCAAAAAAAATGACTACACCAGCGGATACAAAAACCAGGATCTCAATTTGTAATTATTAATGAAAAATTGAAAAGCCCACCGGACCGTACTGAAAATCATTCATTTTTTCAACAAAATAAAAGTAAAACAAACAGACAATTTATTAGAAATCAACCAAACTTTTCTGAAAATGAAGATTATTTTAACCGAGACCAAGCACACGACAATAATAACCGACTAAAAGAGATTTGGTATAAAAATGACCAACCAGATGATGATCACCAACCAGATGTTTTTCAACCTCACATTAAAATTAGAACAAACTCGACAGTTACAACAACATTTTTCTCAACGACAAAATCAAGCATCACCATGCAATACCTTGTAAATACAAAGTCATGCAAAAACTCCAGGTTGTCAACCTAACTCAATGCAAAATGAAATTCCATTACCTTATTACTTACAACATGAAATTACAAAAACACAACTTTGTTTAGACAAATACAAAGTTTACCAAAACACCAAACACAGCAGAATCACTTTATTTGAGAATGAAATCATTCCTTATGGGTGGATCATCCATAACATCAAATAAATCCCTTTTGGCGTTCACAGGAACAGACCCTGATTATTCAGTAAATGACTACCTAAATGCAGTCACCGCAAACCTAATTCTAAATATAGGTTCAGAACAAATAAATACACCACTTCGTCAAATCTGGTTACGAAGGTACAAAGTGTACAGCATTAACTCAAACCACGCTTGATGGCGCAATTGAGTAATTCAAATCATACTTTATGGCAATTGTTGAAGACACTACAGAAATTAACGTACATCAGAGATCACAAAACTCCAGTCCTTTACCATAATCACCCGAAATAACGCAAAACGAAATACCATAAAACCTAAAAGCAGATAAATCAAAAACAGAAACTTAATCGTAAACTACACAAAAAATTCGAATTGCCGAATTTAAAAAAATCACAACAACATCGATCATCTTGTCTAAAAAATTAGCAAAAAAAGGTTACGAAGCTTTATTCCACAAACTCAAATAAGAAATAAAGCAGACTTTCATTAGCCCCCTGATCAATTGAGACACATTCATCATACTTGGATAACTATTTTCCGAAAATATTAATTATAGACATTCGTTTTCTATCTTGAATTAACTATTTCAAATTCATTCAATCAAAATAGCTTGCTATCACCTCATTTCTCTTCAAACACCACCACTATTGTTAGCCGACAAGTCTGGACCTATTATTAGCCAATTTTCAGTACTAAAACTAGATCTAAAACTATAACTGAAAGACCTCCAGGTCAAAAATAAACTCTAACCTTATATTTGACAGCTTGAACAAGTATCATATAAAAGTTACCATTCTCCAATCAATCATTTCAAAAATCAACATTATTGCCTCAGTTTAAACCCAGCATTTCTCCATAAGAAAATACTAAATATAACAAAATTCAACGTGATCATTTAGTCTAAAGACGTGCTAACTCCAAACCATTTCTAAACACCAAAAAGTAAAAACAAGAACTAGAAAGTTAACACCTAAACAACCAGACTTCCCTTAGCCAAAAACTCTCCATATCCAACGCATTTGTCAAACATCAAAAAACAATTCGACCACAATTGGATTTCACTTTGAAAAAAAAAGATATTTCGACAAAACAAATCTTCAAATGCTTCTTTCTAATGCTTCTTTCCAACTCAATTCAACCAATTTAAAAATTAATTTCAACTCTTCTATCAGTTTTTTCAACAAATTTTCAACTTGGTATTTTATTTCATCATCGATTTTTCCGAAGTTGCAATTCTCCTTTTTTAATTTTTGGCAGCTCATTTATAATTTTCTTTTCCCTCATAAACACCTACATCTCTCTCTCTCTCTCTCTCTCTCTCTCTCTCTAAACTCCTTAACCACCTATTCAGGTACGAAACTTAAACAATTTCATAAAAGATACGAAGTCTACAATGTACAAACGATATTTTTCTTCTTTTCGTAAATCTCTCCACATTTCTTGTTTCCCTAATTTCAACCTTTCTCAAATGCATTAAGAAAACAAGAAAAACGTTCGCATGAGCAACAATTTTTGTAAGCATACTTACAAAAAAAATATTTTAAAGAACTTGAAATTAAATAAATCAAGATATAGAAAATTTTCACAATTGCTAATCCCCTCCCCATTAAGAAGGAATCCCCAGCAACCAGTACATACTAAGACCCCCCAACAACACCAACATCTAGCCAAACAAACCAAACCCAAACATCAACACATATTTCATTTCTAGAAAATCCATACAAATCTGAAGGAAGACAAGCATCTTGATCGGAAACATTAGTACCAGCCATTCTTTAAGCACCCTTTAAGTGAAGCACAAGACGAGCCAACATATAACAAGTACCCTTCACTCCAGTAATGTCTTAACAATACCAGACAATTTAAGCCGAAAACTGAAATTTAACAACTAGAAAAGACAGACAGAATATTCACCCTCGATTTCTCACAACACCAAGAGTTCATTTCAATATACCCTCATCCTCATCATCGACACCTCTAAATATCTGAAGTAATACTCTATTACTCTACAAAGCACCTCTCATCACTTCAAATTATTTCTCAACAAAATACCCCAAATATTCCATGAGGGATCACACCATCTTCTGAACAGATCCCAGAAAAACCCTTCAATCCCCCACTTCATCAAAGAGACCGACATTGGATGAAACAAACATTTTCCCAAGGCAAACTGAATTTGGTTAACGACCCGATTGATATGTCACCAGATACCTCTCTGTCGTTACCAGAAATTCTATTACTTCCACCAACACCTTCAGTCACAGGTCATAATCCAACAACTTCCTTCAAGGTACAAGTTTACTTTTACGATTATATTGGAACACCCTTATAGCACTCCTCACCTTTTGCCCAACACCTCGATAGCGATAAATTCAAAAATTGGGCACTTAAAATGGTACAATATCGACACGATATTCATAAAGATACTCAAGAACTTGTTGTACAAATTCTTACCATTAAGTTTAAAGCTTTTCCAAACTCTGCACACCAAGCACAACTTGAACGACATCAATGTCATTTAAAATTAAATAAAAAAGTCTCGTAACATGATTTTTATTACACGATCTACACGATAAGATATCGATACCTTACACTGGAATCAATAACCAAGCAAATTGTAAAGCTGACACCTGGAAATGATGACTTTGGTTGGAAAGTTCAAAAAAAAGTACAATCAACGCATGATTTAAAAGATGATACCAAAGTGTTTCAAGTTATCCGCTTGCCTCGTAAAAACAATCAAGGATGTTGCGATCGTGCGATTACACGAACACAGGCAAGCACCGTTCGGTTCCCTGAAGACCAATGCACCACGTTTCAAGTCGCTAAAATTCACACAAGAATGATAAAAATTTACTTAAAAAAATTTTAATCGAACTATATTATCTGAAAAAACAATCCTGATTGAATTAGATCAACTCCAAACAAATAGAAAATTATATAGATGGTTTCAAAAATTTTTTAACACGGTTATAAATTACCCCGAAACAGAAGTAGCTTTTAATTATCCCAAATCACCTTTCATACACAATAACCGGAAATTCTTGTGAAATATGATGAATGTTTTGACATGGAAACAGGCAAAAGAATACTCGATAGGGCACATCCATATCAAAATAGAGAAGTCCGGAAAAATACCGGAAAAATACCTGTGAACTTCATCCAGAAATTAAAAACAGCACAAGATTAGAAAAAATTTCACTAATGAGTAAGACTTACTTTGGTGCAATCCACTACGATATTCATCCTGATATTAAACTAAATTATACATTAAGTAGAATTTTTAGAGAAATGTCACTCTCCGAGTTAGAAACACTTCATCACCTATGTGAACTCGAAAGAACACAAATACTACAATCACTCGCTTTAGCCGTATTTAAAATACTTGATGAAGGATATCTATTATCAAGCAACCGCTTTAGTTTCCTTGACTGTGAAGAAAACAACCTTTGGTTATTACAACTGCACTAAAAAAGTTTCACCAGTTTATGTTTTTGAAGGCAAAAGATTTTACCAGCGTAGAAACACTATCACGACGCACAAATTGTAGATACACTATCACGACGCACATAATTTTGGGATGCAGCTAGATTCACTATCACGGTTTTGTAGATACACTATCACGACGCACAAGTTTTTGAGATACAGCTGTTTCGTTTTGATCTGAAAATAGCCACAACATAGTACAGCTTAAAGAGAACGAAGAAAAATATTTTCTCCTCACCCTATATCCTATACTAATGTCACTTTTAGAGAAAATTTTACCCAAGAGCTTACGCGCAATGGCTTGTAATCGAAACATAGACTTACACTCAAAAGGCATTCACTCTAAAACCGACATACAGCTTCATGTTCGAACACAACATTTTCAAGAACTCCTCCTTAAAATGGACAGAAAATAAAAACAATCAATCGACCAAAAATTACAAAAACTAGTTGAAAAACCAGGCTACTCCGATATCTACAGACAAAATTTTAGCGGATACTTAAAAATATCAAAGACTATATATGTTAACGGTGAAAAATACTGTCCTCTGGATGTTTCACCAATTAGTATTTTCTAATGGGATGGCCATACTGGCCAGCTTTTCTAGGATGGCCATACTACATAATAGAAAGATTGATTATAATATACGCAATCTTTAATTTTATAGGATTTCTAATTTTATTGCTAAAAGGAATCTTAATTATATGCGCAATACATAATCATGTCAATAGCCAAGCAAGCGTTGCCAGCATTTTATATGCAAGATTTCTTTCAAACATTTTCTCCTCAGTTAAGAAACCTTCCTTGACGCTCAGATAAGTGAATATAACAAAAAACTAGCTACACAACCAAACACGTTCGACACTCCACGAGACAGTAAGAAAGTTAACACCTACAGCACCATCAAATCTACAAAATCTACATAATTATCACCCTTTAACTTTATTCCCACAAAGTTATAGGAACCACTGAACATACCTCTCAAGGAAGTAATTTCCCAAGAAGTCCAATATCTCACATAACACTCTATCAACCGAATGTTGACGACACAATTGAAAACATTGTAGTACAACCACACACAATAAATTTCTGTTCTCAAAACAATCATCTTTTTAGCCCACGATGAGCCGACAAATTGGATCCCTCGACCATTCCTTTTTCTATCCATCGAACCTTCAACGCCAATCCTCCCGCATTTCACTCTCAGATCTTACGTCCTCTCCCCTACCCCGATTTTCTTCTAACTCAGCCCACATGGACTCAGACAATTCAATCCAAACAGTCTTAACACCATATCTAATTCGAATAATGTAACATTCGCCCGGAAGATACATATCGACGGAAAATAAAACTAAGTCCTAAGACGACTGGCTAACGTCTAAACAGAGCTTTATATGCTTTTCACCGTCTCTACCAAGCCAGTACTTTTCGTTGGTCTTTTCCAACATCGGGTCGACAAAAAACTTTACTGCTTTCGGCTTCGGTCAAAACACTCAAATTGACTTAAATACATGCAGAAATAGTGAGCTCATGGCTGGTCTCAGTATCCCCAGACCACGAGGTCACTCCTAAAAACAAGGCTACTACTACTTATTGAATTATTATTGTTTTTGTTCAGTAGATAAAAATCATCATCTCCATCGAAGATGGATCAACCCTTTCCCCCAACTCCTAGCTTCTCATCCTTATCAAAATGAATCCAGTGGTTAATTAAATTCAATTCAGGACATGACAGGAAGCTAAAAGTTTATGTAAAAGGATAAAAGTTTAAGTCCCAAAACCCTTCCGGATTCTTGAATCCACTGAATCAAGCACGTTAAACTTGACTTCTCCGTAACCCGGAAGGCTGTCTTCCACCCTTCACCGTTGTTCGCAACGGCCTTGCAACTATTGTAGCGACACAATAGTTGCAACTCGGAGCGTTCTCTGTCAACTCCGTGATTCGTTGTCGTTTCTTAATCACTATTTCCGTTCTTCTCGCAATCGCTACTAATGTTGTTGTGTTATTTTTTCAGCTTTTCTGCCAAAATGGCCGTTTCTGACGTTTCTCAGAAATGTTACGTCATCACTTCGAAAATTTAAAATTTCAAATTACTAGAATATCTTGACCTTCACCGTTCTACTAATCATCCGAATAACGTCGTTAATCCTTCAAAATCACTAACTCGGAAGTTCACTGCTAAAAATTCGAAATCTGCAGAGATTGCATTTTTTCCATTCTGGTCGAATGTCACATACTCCCCGGACAGTCCGGTCAATGTCCCCATTGAATCACGCAATTTTCGTAAAATAGATACAGTGTCATCGAACAGAATTTACAAAATTCACGAAATTACTTTTATCCACGTCACATCGACTCACTGCAGAATATAAATGGCATCATACCACATCACTATAGCCTTCAAATTCTTTCATTAATCTGCACATTGAGGATATGACCTAAGATAAATAATATTTTCTGACTTCCAATGTCAATGTCCCGATTAAAACTTTTTCTCCTAGATTTAAAAGGTTTTGGTTTGCAGGACAGTCCTGCCAACCAACAGCTAAAATTATACTACTATGCTTTTTCCCTTCGGAAATCTTGCTTGTTATTGTCCTGAATATTAAAACTAAGGAACTCTGTGGTTAGAAAGAACAATGAAACAATCTCCCTCTTCGAGAGATTACCCAAGCCTTTCATGTCACCACAAAGTGATCAGTTCTCTTAGCTGATTAAAAACAATCATGTAGGCTGGAATATTTAAATATACTCCTTCACTCAAGCCTTTCTAAATAAATAGTAAGTAAGTGTCTCTAAAGCCACTCAACTAAAATCAAAATGCAAATTTATAAATGCAACAATTTCAAAACTCAACTAAATGTTTCAGTTTTCAATTACAACTTGGTTGCTTGGTTTCTCACTTGAGTTTTTTCACACACATAAAACAATTCTGAGTTTTAACTTTCTCTCCATCACTCCTTTGTTTTCTTCTTTTTTCGTCGTTTAGAAGTTCTAAAACTTCTAAATTCTTCGAATTTCGTCTCTTTTTGCATCTTGTTTTTCGGTCAATCGTCAATGTTCCATTTCTTCCTCCTGTGATGCTGACTCTGCACTCTCAGTTTCCGTATCCTGCAACACGTCGTTAGCTATCCTGACGCTGCTGGAAGCCGTCCTCCAACACTTCTGCTCTTCTACCCTCTGTTTGCAACAAAGTAGGGGATCCACGTTAGATTCTCTGTTCCTGCAGAAGCTGTTGTGGAGACACAACGTCACGTTTCTCTCCAAATCTTCCTTTAACATCTCTGCCTTCTCCTTTCCACTACGTTCACTCGTCCTGGAAATTCTTTTCACAGCAGTGGTCACTGCATTCCGATGAGTCACGAGAGCTCGCTTGAAAGCTCCTGCTCCAATGTCCAGCTGATATTCACTGTACACCCTGCCGTGCTTCGACATATGCTTTTTCGCATATTCGTACAACCATGCAGTCATATTAGCTCTGAACCATGGCATCAATCGTTTCCTTGCCCATATCTTCTTCACTTCCATCGGAATGTTTAGAATTTTGCACATTGTCTCAAAAAGATCTAAATCTTTTAGACAATCTAATTTCCACAACTGTTCTCTCGTCGGTGCCTCCTGTCTATTACTTTCTCTCACATGAGCATCCAGCCATCGTATCGCCATCATAACTCCACTATCACTATTGTTATGCGCTGTGATGAATCTGGTAAACCCATGGAGAGCAGCTCTCCAGAGTCCCAGATCAACATCAGATTACTACGCTTGGGATACCACCAAGTCTGCAGCAAGCAGTGGCAGGGAAACTCGTCATGTGTCAACATGATGCTCCTCGAATTACGTTTTCCCGAAGCTTCCAGTAATGGCTCCACTTCCATCATCACTCGGTAGACTTCATCATTCTCATCTACTGCATTGTAATCTGCGACAGTTGATCCTCTCTGTTTCTGTCTCTCAAAGTCACTGAAGTTCCCGCTCACAAACCCCATGAACTTCTTTCCTAGTATTGACTCCAACTCTTCCTTGGTTCTCTCTGGAACTGCTGAGAACATTTTACATAGCAACTCGTAAGATTTCTCGGACATTCTCGCCAGTCTCACACACTTCGGCACTGAGAAGGCTTGATCCACGATCGTTCTCGTACTCTTTACGTCCACAGCTACAAAATGTACAGGGTATCTGCTCTTGCACATCGGAGCCATTGTCGAACCCACCAAATATCGTGCTCCTGATGGTCTACAATAAATCTCACTGTGTCTGATGTTCATTTCCGTCTCGATTGCTTCCCTCCATTTTCCTATGTATTTCTGCTCAGTCTGCAATACTCCTGGGAATACTTCTACACTGATGGCTGTGACCATCTCATGTTTCTGTTCTAGATTCAATAGTGACTCTAAAGAACCAAACATGCTGTAGAATCCTAGGCAGTCACTAGGTTCACCTCGGTTCCTCCATGGCAATCTGCTATCAGTTCCGTCTCTGTTCTTGCTTTCATCGCTACGTTTCCAAACAATACCATCAATTGCTTGTGTTGTTTCTCCAGGGTCTTCACACAGTCCAGATCTCCACAAATGTGACCCTCCAGTCCACAGACTTCCGCCAGACAGCTACCAGGTTTGACCCAGTCTTCTGGTCCCCAGCCAGGCAACTCCACTTTATCTTTTCCGTTGCTCCTAGAGGCCGTTATCATCACATTATATATGATGTTGAGGTCACGCAGGTTACAGTCTGCATTCAGTTCCCTCTGCACGTCTTGTGTCGCTCGCAATATTGAGTCAGAGTTGGGACTAGGACACCATGATGGCCTCATCAATTCCCACACTGCCATCAAGCTCGTTCTCAGTAAATCTGAGAATCCCTACCCAAACTCCACTCTTTTATCAGATTTTGGTACTGAAGGTGCAGTCACTTCTTCTTCCAAGACCAGTCCCAATTTGGCCTGTGGATTGTTAACGCTTTTAATCGTTACAATTCTGGACGTCCAGAATCTCAGCAACACTGCCTGCTCGTAATCGAAGAAGCAATCGCGTATGTCTTCACTCAGGAAAGGGTTGTACGCTATCCCTATGATCCCGGATACGTAGCTATACGATTTCTTCTTGATCGGTCCACAGTATTCACTGGATTTCGGCAGTGCCCCCATAGATTCTTTAGTGAGTCTCAGCTCCTTGTTTGAGAATCTCCTGATTTCGTCTATCTTTCTCATGGGTTCTAATTCCTCGGGTTCTTTCATGTTCACCCTCATCGGTTTACTCTGCTGCATATCCAGCAGTGCTAGCAAGAATAAGGCTTTCGCTTGCTCATCGCCTTCCCTCAACATCTTAACACAAGTGTTCAATGCAGGCACTGAAATCTGCTCTATCAGGAATCGAATGAAACAAAGAGCGTCTCTCCGCTTCGCACACGCTACTGCTGCTCCCTCCTGGACTATCAGATCCCTCAGATTCGTCATAAGGAACACCTTTTCTTCTTTTGACCTTTTTCTTTCCTCTGAGTCATATTCTTCGCGAGTCAGTCCCATCATGCACCAGGCGAACCTGAGTTGCAACTCTGTTCTTACGTAAGGTACTGCCACGAGAGCATGTATTTTTGGCGTAGTCCTCATTTCTTCTTCGAAATACCTTAATACCCTTGCTTTCCATGGAAGGCTCACCAACTGCTCCATCGTTTCTGCCTGTATGTCAGACGACGCTAAAGTCCCGTACGCCTTCTGCTTGAGGGTGGTGCCTTGCAACATTGTTTCCAGATAACCCTCCATGGCTTTTTCGTCTTCCAGGGCCATCACATACCCTCTAGCCGAGTTTCGGTATTTTAACATCTCCATGTATCCACCGGTGGATTCATCTATCGACACAGTCTCCGACACTTAGAGGGTTATATTCCACTGGTATTAGTTGTCCTGTGACACTTCCCTTTCCGTGATTCATGGGAGATGGCTTAAGGTCTTTCATTGTGCTCTCTCCACATTGGCTGAGTATTTCCATTTCCAAGGTTGCTCCAGTCAGAGTGCGGTCACTCCTTTTGGATTTATAACCTGTTGACTTTATCCCCGCCATGAGAATGGGTGGCACCATCGCTATATCAGTTATAATTTTATCTGTGCCAGGCAGTTGATAATCACCTTGCCCCAAATCCATGACCTCCTCGACTCGTTTCCTTTTCGCTGAGTTAACAGCTTTCATCGATATCTCCGAATCCACTTTCTTTGTCTTTCCGACTCTCCTCGGCATCACTCTGCTGCCTAACTTCATTTTCATCGCATTGATTTTATCAATCACCAATTTTGATCGCATCGTCCCTCTCCTGGTTCTTGACAGAGACACCACCTCTCCTTTATCGTCCTGCGGTGTCATCTTGATGGGAGAATTCGCTTCACTTTCATCAGTGGCCGAGTCGATCAACAACTCACTCAGTCTCCCTTCACAATCATCAAGCTTGTCAAGGACTTCCCTCATCAAGGGTTGGTTGAGACCCGTTTTCAGAATGGACTGGGTCCCATAGCTCTGAACCACAGTCCAGACTTCTTCCATAAACGCCACTCTGTCCAATTTGCATCCCGTGCTACTCTCGTGATCTCGGTGATGTACTTCCCATTCTTCTTCGGGCAGCGTTCCCAAGAAAGGTACTCTGGCTGAGGCCTCTATTCTTCTCCTCCTAGGTGATTCCATGAGGATTCTCCGGTCGTTATTTCTTGAATTGCCAGGAGAGCTGCTCTCCGGCAAATTCCGTTTCATTTCCATAAAGGCTGACGGAGGCTCCAGTGTCGAGATGCCTTCATCCGCTGGCTCAGTCGTTTCCAACGTATCTGCAATGTTCTCAAGATCACTGAAGATATTGAAATCCAGGCTGGATGTTCCTCCTGTCGATGCCCTGTCGTCTTCCCCACCAGCTGGATCTTGTTGCATGGGTTCCTCGGTTTGATGGCTTCCTCCCTGTACGTCATCCCCTTCTGACTTATCCTTGTTCGAGCTCGAGGGTCCTTGTTCATCATTGTCGGCTTCTTCCGGGAATCTCGGTATGAGCAATGTACCGGCCGATCTATCTTCCTCTTCTCCATGGACCACTTTGATTTCCTCGCAGCCGAAGGGTGCTAGGAAGGTTCTCGTCTGCAATATTCCTCCCAATTTCATCTCCTGTTTCACACTAGTCAGGATTAAGGAGGCTTCAGGCAGTTCGGACCTGCCTCTAATCCTCATCGGAGCTAAGCCTAATCCCGTCCATTCCTCGTCAAATTTTCCAGGCTTGGGAGTCGCGGCGTTGCTTATTCGCCTTCTCGTTGCTTGATCCGTATATGCAAATCGTGTGTATTGCAACACGGCGGCATTTCTCCCTACAAAGCATGGATCCGTCGTTCCCATGAAATTCCCTACTCTCCTTTCATTGGTTTCGAATGCTCTCAATCTAGGAGTTTGTACCACGGAGACTGCTCCGAGCAACATCCTTCTTATCAGAGGGAATTCAGGGATTGCCTCCGGCAGCTTCTTGTAATCACCCCAGTCTTTCGTCTCTTCTTTCACTTTATGATATGCTGCAGTAAGACGAGGCACTCTCGTTATTTCACCATTCGTTTTATCATAGGGTCTCAGGTTCCAAAGCTTCGGAAACACTTCGATGTGTCCTCTTTCTACTTCTCCCATGCGATCACGGAAGTGATCGTCAAAATTGATGACTGTCATCTCTGGCTCCGCTATTTTCGCAAACAACAGATCTTCACTCATGAGCTCCCACAATGTGTGCTGCTCACACCAGTTCATTGTACTACCGTCCACTGCTGATACGAGGTTCAGGTGCAGCACCGACCTCCTATATGCTTCCACTTTAACGTCAGGGAACGCAAACGTGACTGCTGGTCCATAGATCACCGTTACAAACTCCGTGACTCCTCTGATCAGTGCCAAGGGATCGGTTGTCATAGCCAAGCTCAGATCGGTTAACAGCGGCAGGCCTCCGACATGTCTTCTAACATCTTCCTCTCTTTCTATCGTCTCGTCTTCTCCCGTTCAAAAGCGATTTTGTTGTAAGAGATACTGGATAAGAGTGTGTCTCAGGTCTCTTATTTTGTTCCACGAGTCCGTGGATTTCTTCATATCTAAGTTCCTCACTCTCTCTCTCTCATCTGCTCTGGACAACGTGTCAGTTTCATCAGTCCTCCCAAGTTTCCGTGGGTAATTGCAATCAATGTCAGAAGTCCATCTAGCCTCAGGTTTTGGATTCCGTCGGTGAGCAGTATCGCCGGTCCTTTCACGAAACTCTCTGCTCCGAATGTCACGAACAAGGCTATTAGTTCCACTATTGATACTTCCACTACTGCCTGGAGGAATTCTTTTATCAAGTAATGCGAGACTTTCGGGTAAACTTTTGCCAAGAAGGACGCGGTCCATCCGGCTCCCAACCCTTCTAGCATGCTGTCTGTCCGTTCAAAGCCCTCCTGTCCCTTCACTTCCTGGGTCCAGAAAGTTTCCAGAGTAATCTGACACATTCTGTTCACAAATTCAGCGGTCTTTTCCCCGGCATTTTCCGCCAGGCTCACCTCCTTCAACAAGTAGGCATGTATCTTCGTGATCATCACGGGCCTTACTCAAAAGCATCTGCACCCAATGCCGCTACTCTAGGATTCAGGTGTAGCCACTGGTTGGCTTCCGGCTTGGTTCTCAAAACCATCGCCTCCAAATGAGCTCTCGTCTCTAGTGAATTTTTCCTTCTTGTGTTTTCACCTGCCACTTCCATTGCTCAGAACCATAAGTCATTGGACATCGCCGCGATCACTCGATGGTCGTCGTCTATTCCCGGTTTCAGTTTGAGCTGTCGACTGAAGTTGGACAGTTCCAACCCCAGCACCTCGTCCAATACTAACATGTGTAGCGCATGGTCCTTGAATCCTCTCATCGCGTTTGAGATATCTGACCACACTGCAGGCAGTTCAGCCTTGAGTGGCCTCAGATTCTCCATCTCTATCATGCGATTCGGGGCTGATATGATCACATCATATTTTTCTTCCGAAAGTAAGGTCACGATCGCATACACAAATTTCAGTCCATCCGGGAGATGTGCATACCCCGGAGACAACGCGAATACTATTCTCGAGGTCACTTTGGTGAACGACCCCTCCTTCGTCGCATTCACCACTTCACCCATCGACTCAAGGATATCTTTTATCGCTGGCCATACAGCGTTCTCTGCCGTTGTAGGATCTCTGAATCTGCTCAGAAAACCTCTACTGTGTAGATGGTCATTGATGCCAGCGAACACGATCGTAATTGGGTTCATGTCCGTCTGCCTTTGTACCCCTATAGCCAGAGATATCGATTGCAGTAAGTCCAGGTCGACCGCTGCCAACATTATGACGTCCGGCCAAAACAGAGACTTGGAGGTGTACACGAACTCTGAATTCGCTACTATCATAATCTTGGCCTTCCTCATTTCTGCTTTGTCATAGGCGGCGAAGATGGTCTCATCTTTCTTTATCGCTTTCAATCCACTGTATCTTTGGGCATCACCATCTTGATTCACTAGTTTTGGGTATATTCTCTCCTTCACATGACCAGGGGGTGTCGTCAGCTGCCTGAATATCTTCACGTGTTGTCCAATCGGCGCTTTCGTCGTCAGGAATCTTCCTGGTCTCTCTTCACGATTCCCCTCATCATGATTCAACCTCACATCTTGCAATGGTCTCGCATTTACTGGTCCCATTGTGTTGTTAGAGGGCATTCCCTCTAGGTCAGCAAATCTCAAGGCCGTCGTGGAGCTGAAATTTATGCTAGCGGCTATCAACCAGTCTACGCCGGTTATCGAGTACAATCTGCTGACGGATAGCGTCGCTCCATTCAGCATCCTCCTTGCATCTTCGATGAAGCTTACCCTCTGGAGATCCAGCTTCATTAGCTCGTCTTTGTATACATGCCAGGGAGGCGGTATGGGTCTTGACCACATCAACGAGCCTCTGCTCGGACGTCTCTCCTCTCGACTGTTACTTGTCGTCTCCGATCTAGTGTCCGATCTAGTGTCCGATCTAGACGTGCCAGCTGTCTCTTCGATTGGGTTGACAGGTCCTATTCTTCTCCTAGGATGGATGGTCCTCCTCATCGGCGCTTCTCCCAACCGATCCTGTACGTCTGTCCTTTGACCTGGTTCGCTGGAGCTTTGTTGCCTGTAGTTCGTGACGGCCGGGACCGTACCCAAGCGTGTTTCCAGGCTAGGAGGCACAAAGGTGGTAATCACCGCGTCACTCGCCGTTCCTTCTTCCTTCAGCACTCCTGTGTCAAAGAGTTCCGCTTCTAGTTCGTCCAACCGCTCTTGGAAGACTCGATTCAACCAAGCTTGTCCTTCGATACTGTCGAAGTGGATGCCGTCCGTGGTCAGTCTGGCCTGATCCATAGCCCTCAACTCATGTTCGATGTCCATGAGGATCATTCTTCCGGCGTTCCGACTTGCGATGTTCCTCAAGATGTTATTCCACCTGACGACTCCCTCGTTGTGCCTTCTTCCTGCTGCTGTCAGGCTTCTCGTGTTCATTGGCACAGTGCAAACGGTCAGTACCGCGCAATTGAATTTCTGCCAGAGGGTAGTAAACAAACACACCATCATTGACTCCCATAGTGCTTCCTGCTCATCTGAACCTCTGGAGATGTCATTCGTCCCAACTAAGATCATCACATTGGGGATCCTCCCTGGATTCATCAGTTCCACCATTCGATATAACTGGGCTATCGTCGCGCCTCCAAAGGCCATCACCGTGGTGAACCACGAGGTCCTCAAATTCGACAGCACTCTGACCAAGCTGTCTCCCAGTATCAGATGAGATGTCCCGAGTGGTGGTTGCTGCAGGTTTACTGCCGGGCTCCAAGTCGCTCGATTGAAGCAGGCCCTCGGATCTGTCTCTGGAACTCCCGTGAAATTATATTTCAATTGATTATTCTTTTGCACGTCTATTACGCGAGACACTTTCTTCGCTGGCATCTTCCGTATTCTTCTCTCTGGGGCCCTCGAGCTCCCCATGAGTGGTGTCACGTCACTTATCCCCTGTCTGATCACGGTCTGGGAGAGTCGTACTCTGCCCGTGTCGTCAATCGTTCCATAGGGTGCAGTCACCCCGGAACCTGGCGCATTCTTGTTGGCGACCAATCGTCCAGCTGTCTCTATCAGCTTCCTCACTGTCTGTTCCACAACTGGGTCACCCAAGGTGTCACTAGGATCCGGGATCGTCACTCGATTTGTCTCTGTCGGGAGCCGTGTCTCTATTGTTTGACTCATTTCTCGAGGCGTCAAGAGCTCCATCGGGGACTGCCCACGAGGAATATTCCTTGCAGGTATCACTTTCTCTACGGCCGTTGTCAACGCCATCTGTTCCGATCGCTCTTTGTAGTCCTGTCTCAAGCGCTCAATTTCTTGACCCTGCTTTTTGTTGCAGTCTTCGAACAATTTCCTCCACATGTCTCGATCTCCCTCCATCTGGAGCATACTTTTGGTCATTTCGTCCAGCTCCTTCTTCGTACTTTTCAGTTCAACGTTCATCTCATCCAGATCTTGCATGGTTTGGTTCGTCTGAACCCCCTGTCCTACTTTCGCCCTTTTTGGTGGCACAGCTGCTCTCAGTGGTGAACCAGACGAGGCCGCCACGCTGTTCATCTCCTGATGCATTCTCGTCAGCCCAGGTTTGGGCTTGGAGGGCATAGGCATCTCACCTGGTTGGTAAGTCCTAGAAATTCCCAATCCAGGCTCATTCGCCAAGTCACTCCCTGAGAGAGCCCCGTTTCTCCACCTCATCACTCTCATGTTCGGGCGGTCTAGTACTCCCCTCTCTCCATATGCTGCCATCAACAGGACTTCCGTGGGGCGGTCCCCACGGTTGTCATGCCCCAAGATGTTGATCAGGGCGGTCAGCAACATGACTACCTCTGGGTCCTCCAGAGCGAAGTCTCGATCGATCAGCCGACGATAGATCGCATCTATCATCGGTCCCACATATGCCTCTGCCAGGTCCATCAATTCATCCAAGTTGAAGTTATCCATTCTATTCTTTCAAGTTCGATTCGGTTTTGATTCCAAGATTTGACTCAAGTGAGTAATTAAACGATCAATCAGGATCTAGAAAAGAGGTCACGAATATTACACCTGTAAGTTTTATTAACATATATCGCTAAAATGCTAAAATTTGCTTAAAAACAGTTCAGACAAAAGGATATTTGTCCTAAGCTTTGGATCTATTCCTATGATCGTCATTCAGTTGTTCATGGTCACTAACCCCTTCATACCCACAATCTTAATAACCTAACACATAACATAACATAACATAACATAACACATATTACATACAACTTAGTCTTTGGCCTAACACCCTCTCGCACGTCACTCAGCCTATACTTAAGTAACATTTCTTATGTAGATATACTTGTATATTCGTATCAGAGAATATCACGTGTACAAGCGCGTACAATTCCCGAGGATGCAGTCTTCCTCTGTTTGGATCGTACACTGGAAGCGAGAGCTCCTTCACGTCCATTTCCACGAGGAAGTCCCTCAGCCTCGTCAAGGACAAGACTAGGTTCTCTGGGTCCACGTGATGCTTCTCCGTTGCCCTCGTTACCAAGAATCATAAGTATTTTCCCGGTATCTGCGACGCCGCCGGAGGTAAGGCCGCTACGCCCCCTATCCCTGGTCTTTGCTTCCAAAGGAATTCCACGTTTTTGTATTCTCTCCTAAAGTCTGCCGCTAACGCTGTCCTAAAACTCATGTCTGCTGTGATTGCTATCGCACATGTTCTATTTGTGAGTATGAAATCACTGTCTGTTAGTATTTTGTTACTTGGATATTCATTTGGTAAGTTAAAATATGACTCAACTACCCTGCCTATGTCAGGTTTCTTAGGTTCTTCGCCTGTTTCTGCTTCTAAGTCTCCTGTTTCTTTCGCTTTTCTTAATTTTTTTAATATCAAGTTTTCAGTGTGGGTAAGACCTACTCCCACTCCCCGGACAAAACTATCCATCGACGTCCCCGTCGATCGCATACCGGGTATCAAGTCGAGGTTAGAAGCTGGAATGAGTAGTCGTCCTTCCTACGCAACCCAGGAAGGATCATCTCGTTCGGTCTTGATGTACTTCATGCTTGCACGATCTACGTCCTGAATCATGACGCTGGTCTCCTCAGGATCCGAGGTCGTTTCATTCAGCCACTCTAAGACACGCAGGTTCGTCAAGTCTTGTTCATATGACTGCTGTTGCTCGTCGTCGAATTCTACCTCGGGTTTCGACCAGTCGTCAACCCACTCATCGTCGTGATCATCGACTATGTCAATGTCTTGTGACACAGTTATTTCCTCTAGACCCACTACTTCCTCCACTATCTTCTTCAGATCTATCCTATCCACTACAAAGTCGTCACCGTAAGGATTGTATTTCTTTCTTGGTCTCGTCCCGTCCTTCTGACGAGTCTGTATCGTGAACGGAAGATCCGGTTCCAAGTTCTTGGGAATTTCTGTCTGTTCGGGATCCTGCCAATCTTCCTCTGCGTAGGGTAAGGTTTCATGGTCCGCTTCGGTCTCCTCGTTTGGATCCAGGTCCAGCGGTGTATCCGTACCTTCCTCTACGACTTCGTTTCCATCGTTCTTCTCCCTGGTGCCCTTTTCATTGACCTCACAAGCAGGATCCATCATTAGATAATCCCCTTCTTCCATGTCTGCAGGTATACACCAGTCTTCTGTCGATGGATTGTGTGGCTTGATGTTCTCGTAGTGGGCGGCTCGGCCAGTACTCAGTCTATAAAAGCGTCCCTCTTGGTGCACCTCTGTAATCATGAAGGGTCCCCTCCACTTCTTCAGAAGCTTTTTTGTCCCTTTCGGTGGTATAACGTTCTGAAATACCCATACGTAGTCTCCCACCGAGTAAGCCTTTGCACCAGCTGCTTTCTTGTCGAATCTTTTCCTCTGCCTTGCTGTGCTTGCTGAGTATTTCGTCTACACAAATCGTTCAACTCCTGTTGGCGTCTGATCACATCCCTCACGTAGACCTGTGGGGACGTTTTCTTTCCCTCATACTCTGGGTAGAAGAAGGTTAAGGGTAAAGACTTTTCGTGTCCAGTTAGCATCATGTGTGGACTGACTCCGGTGGTGGAGTGTTGCGTGCTGTTATATGCTCCCATCACCTGTGGAAGGTATCTGTCCCAATCGGTCATGTACCTGGAACAATATACTCTCAGCATCGACACTAATGTCCTATTCTGTCTTTCCACTAAGCCATTCGTCTGAGGGGGGTATGTCGTGGAATGAGCCTGAGCGACCTGTGAGCGTCTCATAAGCTCTTTCGTAAGCTCTCCTACGAAAGCTGTTCCATTGTCCGATTGAAACGTCATCGGACAACCATGTCTTGCTATCCAGGTATTGATCAGGTGGTCGCATGTCTCTTCCGCCGAGGCAGTTATGCAGGGCACGGCCTCTGCATACTTCGAAAAATGATCTATCGTGACCAGCACCTGATTATAACCATTGTCTGTCATGCATATCTTTTGGTGATCTATCTGCACCACCTCGTTGAATTCAGACGACTCGATCGACTGTAAAGGAAATCGCAACTTCCTTGGATCCTTGACCTGTTGGCATGACGGACATGCTGTTACCCACTTCTCGCATGCTTTTTTCATCCCAGGCCACTCAAAGCGCTTCAGGATCCTCTGATATACTTTGTCGATCCCCTGATGGCCCATCTGATCATGTGACCTGAATAATAGTTCTGTTTGATAGAGTTGCGGTAAGACTATCGCGTTATACTTGTATAGGACTCTGTCTTCCTCCCTTCTTTTGCAAGCCACAATCCCGTCCTTGTTCAAATATAAACTCCCTTCCTTCTGCTTGAAGTATTGTCTCAGGATGCGATAACTATCTTCCTCGAGGTCCCCTTTATCCGGAGAACCATTCTCGATCCACCTTTTCAGGTTGCTTGTCATGCGATCATTCCTCTGCGCCCTTAGAAGGTCCGAGAGTCTGTATCTCGCCTTTAAGTACGTCTTCATGACCCTCATCCGACTATTCAGATCGTTGGGCTGGTATGTGTCTTCTTCCATCTTAACGCACCAAATCTTCGCCAACGGCTGTGTTTCTTGTTTAAACGGCAGAAGATCAGTCCTGACTACCTCCTTCTGCGGCAACAGGCTTATCGAACGTTTCGATACCGCTATTGTCTCCAAGTCATCCGCTGCGTTGTCAAAGACTCTTTCGCTTGGTATAAGGTAGCGACCGCTGTCAGGATCCTCGTACACCTCTCTGTCCGGGTCCCTTGCTCGAGTTTCCACTAGTAGTGTGTGTATCGCTAGTTCTGACAGTTGTGATCCCGAGTTCGAGTTCCTCTCTGAATTGGTGTCCATTCCTGAGTTTCGGGAATCTTCATCCGTCGAAGAGGTTGTGCTGGAGACTGCATGCTCCTCCAGATCATGTCTGTGCCTTCTTCGCATCCATCTGAACTCCCCGGACAAAACCTTGTTCTCTAGGTCCTGTTTCTCATCAGGAATTTTTTCGTCTATTTCAGACTACCCGGACAAATTCTCTTGTGCCGGGTGTTGATCTTGTGATCGCTGGTTCTTCTCATCATTCGTCTCCCCGGACAAATGGTCTTGCAGCAAATTTTGTTCTACCTTTTCACCTTCCTTATCCTGGTCCACAAAGGTGACGGTTTTCTTTCGCTTGCTGCTCCCCTGTTCTTTCTGTCCGTAAGAAGTACTGGTTAAAATCTCGTGGGGTATTGAGGATACTAGTTGCTGAACTATTGTCCTACAATCCCTCTCGTTCTCTTCGTGCTGTCGTCTGGACGGCATGATCTTCACCTTCTCACTGACTGTTAGCGATGCCACTGATGCTGTCCACTCGGGGTCATCTCTGGTCACTTCTCTTTCTAACAATCCACCCAGCATCCGCATCACTTGCGGTGTGACTTGCACCGTTCTATCCAATAATGAGAGGCTGTTTATGTTCATGCAAGAGAGTTCTTGCTGGACCAGATTCGAGCGCAGCAACAAATCCAAGGGGACCAGGTCCTCCCTGGATAGGATCTTTATCTCGGCTGCTTTCTCTACAGGTAACTCAGGATGCCCTGGAATTGGATGTCCAGACTTATCCAACCATCTCGTTAAGGGAAGCGCTTCATAAGTTTCTTTGTACAGAAACGAGAATCCCTCCTTTTTTTCCGCCTGATTGGCCTGCTTCTGCTCCAATCTTTCATAGAACTCAGTTTTCTTGCTGAGGCTGTCAGCATTCTGGTGTTTATCACGCATCCTATGTTCGATTATCATATGGTAGCCATCCAATCTGACTATCCATCTACCAATATAACTCTGATCCATCGAGTAGGTCTTCAACCAGGATAACGCTCTGTTGTCCACGCGAAACTTGAAGGGAGCGCTCCCCAAATATGCACGGTACTTTTCCACGAAAGTGACTACTGCAAACTTTTCTGCTTTTGGTGCGCCATACTTCATCTCTGTGTCACTCAAGACCTTGCTGCCGTATGCAATGGGACGGAGAACCGTTCTTCCGTTCCACTCTTGCTCTTGATGCAATATTCCCGAGATGGCTACTACCGATGCGTCTGTGTCAAGAACATACAGGCCCTTTTCTGTAGGCATGCCTAGCACTGGCGCTTCGCACAGTTCCCGCGTTATGTTCTCGAAAGCAACCTGTGCCTCATCGTTCCATTCGAACTTTTTCCCTTTGTTGCGCATCAGCTTCTGCATCGGATACACCTTGTCCGCATATCCTTTTATGAATTCCCGGTAGTAATTGGCAAACCCTAGCTATGTGTCCGTTCTCGGAGCCTTCCATGTCAACACAGCCTCTACTGCTTCCGGGTCCGGCCTCACACCATGCCTATCCACCATTCTTCCCAGGTACTTTATCGAATCCCTAAGGATTTCACATTTCGATGGTTTGCACTTCAATCCTGCTCTTTTCATGCATCCAAAGACCTCATCGAGCCTACCAATGTGGTCTTCCAGGGTCGGTGTTGATATGACTACGTCATCCACGTAACACATCACGAGATTCCCGTACTTCTTGGTCACTCTCGTCAAAGCCTGAGCCATCAGTCTTTGAAAATTGGCCGTTGCATTGCACAAGCCGAAGGGCATCCTCTTCCACTGGTACAATCTCAATTCGCACGCGAATCCGGTTTTCTCTCTGTCATTCTTCCGCAGAGGGACCTGCCACAAGGCAGAACTTAAGTCCAATGTGGTGAAGAACTTGGCATCACCAAGCTTAGATAGGCTCTCGTCTATTCGCGGTACCGGGTACGCATCTTTTATCGTTACCGCGTTCAAGTAACGAAAGTCGCATCAAAATCTAGGCTGCCCCCCTTTCTTTTTCGCCATTACTACCCCGCAAGCCCATGGCGATTTCGAGGGTTCTATCATGTCGTATTCAAGCAACATTTGTATTTCCGCTGGGCACGCTTCCGATTTGTGTGGTGTCATTTGTCTCGCGCCCTCTCTGTGCGGAACGGCACCTACTTCCAACTCAATTTCGTGTTCTACGAAGTTACAGCAACCGATGTCCGCTTTATGTTTCGAAAATACATCTGCGTTCCGATATAAAACGTCCCGCAATTTTTCAAAATATCCCTCACCTATTTTCCCTTTTAAATGTTCTATTTCTGGCAAAACCGGTTTGTCAGAATCTAGTTCATATGACGAGGGGCGTTCCGGAAAATTCGAGCAGCTTGATATTCCGTCGTCCGTTTCGGATTTCATTGAAAACAATTTATGAATAGATTTTAATTCATTAATCCTCTTTAAAATTTTATCTTTATTGGCATGATAAGGACAATCTTTCACACTATGTTTCGTCAAGTTTTGTGTCTCCTCATAGTCGGTCCTCATCGGCAAAGCGTAACCAAGCTTCTTTCCACGCTGGATTGAAACCGTGGTGTTCAGTGTGTTCAATAACACACTGACACACAGTCCGTTTCGCGTTACCGAGAAACTCCGGCCTAAAACCACCGAAATCTGACTATTTGGATTCGGTACTAAGCAAACCTGTTTACTATCACTTAAAGAATTCAAATTTCTCATTCTAAAAATTGCCACCACAGCCTGTCCTGGCTGTAGTTTTACCTTTCTATCTAAAAAAATTGGTACCTTGTTTTCGTCTGTTATTATCCTATTAATTGGTCTATTAACATACTTCCGGTCCGGGTTTCTAATACGTATCAGACCGTTGTTCAAGTCAATCATCACGTCAAAATTCCTGACAAAATCTCTGCCCAAGATGAATTGGTCGGCGTCGTCCAAATTCTATACCACCAGGAAACTCATCCAAAGATCCCGTCCTCCCATGTGGAGGACCGTTATTGGTGTTCTTCCGGCTACGTAAATAGCTCCTCGATGGGCGGCGGCCAGTCGGAGATTCGTTGGAATTAGATCTTCCCGCGTGAAGCCCATTCTTTCCCGAGTTTTTATCGGCATCACACTCACTACCGCTCGTGTGTCCAGAAGCCCTGTGACTCCGATTTTTGTCCCGTTGGTGTCGAGCAGATGTGCGGTCACATCTGCTTCATACCCAATGTGTACTGCATCTTGTTCCATCATGGCGTCATGGCCTATCCTGCGGACTTTGAGTTCCTCCTCACCCAAATAGATCTGCCCCATTTGGTCATCATCTGTTGTTAGATAAGTCCTGGTGTAGATACTGATTCCATCCACGTTCAGCATCACTTGATACGGCCCATAGACCTCTAGGTAGCGTCCATGAAGTTTCTTCATGCGAGGGCCACCCGTCGTTAGTAGTGCTCGCACAGCTCTCGACTCGGTGCGTGGCTCCACCTGCCTCAGATATTCTGCATATGTGTCCAAATGCATCAAAGTGAACTCGGATGGTTCACTTAGATTTCTGATCACCTGGTGTCCAGTCACTGAGATTATCGACTGTATCTTGCTTCCTTGCGGCACCATGCCGAACCTCTGACCGGAGATCACATTAAGTTTCATGATCAAACTGCTTGGTGCTTTAGTTTTTTCGAACTCCGTTGCTTCGAAGGTATTCAGTTGCTCCTGAAGTTTCTCATTCTCCAGTTCAAGTTTCACTTTTTGTTCGATCTCTTTCGTCACCAGTTCCTGCTGCACTCTATTTAGAGCGTCCCTCGCGGCTGCCCTATAATCGATCTTGAAGTCATCAGCCGCAGTTGCTGGTTCCGGTTCACGTGTCTCCTCTGTTACCGCTTCCATTTTCTTTACCGCCAGCTCTTGAGGTTTATCCTTTCTGCGTGCCTCCGCTTCACTCAAAAGGCGAGCTTTGCTGGCTTTCACTCCTGACAAAGCTTCTTCATGTCTTGGATGTTTGATGTCTGCCACTGCATCCCAGAATTGCGGACAATCTGATTTAAAATGACCTTCCAAATTGCAAAAGAAACACCTCGGGCCGAATTTCGCAATTACTCCTCTCATGAAATCCTCATGGTCCAATTCTGACGCATCTTCGTCCTCAAGGCTAAAGCCTATTGCTTTCATGCCTTGTTTGTAAGTTGGGCATGCTGACACATGATGGTCCGTTGAACTGCAATTGGCACAAGAGCGTCTCTTGTCCATATCATCCCTCGGTTTGTACCAATTGTTCCCTTGGTTTTCTGGTCCGTTGTTAAAATTGCCATAATTGTTCTTGTAGTATCCAGATCTCGAAGGAGGTTTCAACAAAAGATACTCTTTTGACTTGAGCCTCAACTCCTCTGGTGTTGGCGCATTGGTTGATAGTGGTGTGTAATGCGTTGCTAGAATCGTTCGAAGTTCCTCATTCTTCACACCATCGATGAATTTTGAGGCTACGGCCAGGTTCATCCTTCGGTTTGACTCATCCGGTTGGCTGCGTCTTCTCAGCATTTCCAAGTCATCGAGAAACTTGTCTATCGTTTCATCTTCTCGTTGCCTCCGTTTCTCGAAGCGCATCATCGCTTGGTGCCCCTGCACCCCTGATCCGAAACGGTTTAACAAGATTTCGAAGATTTTCTCAGCTGTGTCACGCTGAGATTGCTTCTTGGCCATGACACAGTTCAGGGCTGTCCCTTCCAAGTTGCTGGTGAGCGCACTGCATTCCTGTCTCTCCGACAAGTCCTCTTCCTCGAAATGCAGCTTCATTACCTCTATCCAGGTATCAATACAGCCATCAGATTCATCTTTATAGCATCTTTGTTTCTTAAAGACTCTCCTGGACTTCTCACTGCGTTCATTGGTTCTGGATAACCTTGTAAGGAATGTCTCCCAAGACCTGTTTAGGGGTTCAAATGCTGTGGCCATTGCCGTAGCATCCCTTGAGTGTCCCGCCTGAGTGTCCTCACACCTCGTCAAAGGCTCTGTATGCGGTGCATCCCTGCAATCCGAATCGCCGTGAGTGTTTCCCGTTTTGCCCACATGACTCCTCCCCGGGCTTGCATGCCCCCTGTTACCGGAATCACTTCTCCCAGTCGCATGTGTGCCTTGCGTTGGTCATTCATTAGAGGTCTGTCTGTTCCCCGTTGAACTTGCTCTACTGTTCGGGCCCCATGTTCCATTACCCCTTGTGGCATAGCCTGATGAACTGCCCCTGCCTCTAGTGGATCCATACGTCTTCCTCTTTTGATGTTCATTGAAGTTCACCCTCGGCTCCCTGCTGGGATCTCCCGAGTTCAGTTCTCCTTCTTTTGGTCCACTCTTGCTGCTTAGTAGCCCGTCCAACCTATCCATGATAGCCTGAGTTCGCCTCTCCATGATCGCGTATATCTTTGTGTCAAGAGTCCCAAGAGACTGCTCTTGCTGCACTCTTAACTTCTCCATATCGTCTCTTAAGCGTAATTCTCGCTGTTCCGCTTCTCTTGTCATTCGTGACAAGTTCTTCGCCATATGATCGTCCGTTCTTGCTTTCAAGCGTTTTTCGCTCCTGCCAACTTCTTGTCTATTGCGGTTTATTTCTTCCCGCAGACTTTCTCTTTCAATGTGAACTGCCCTTTCTAGTTCACTCATTCTTATGGACATCTGTTCATTTTGTTCTCCTAAACTGTCCACTATGTTGTTTAAGGCTTCTTCTAGTGGTGCCCCGTTATCCACGAGGGGCGTCACTAGTGGCGGTGTAACCCTGTCGGTGCCAGGTAGCTTCGTGCTGGACGAGATCCGGGCCTTGACTCTCTGCCTCGACGTCTTTTCATTATCCACCTCAGGATTCGCTAATGCGTTGCCTAGCCCTCTGTTTCTACTCTCTCCAGTTTGCGGCTCTGAATTTGTCATAATCGCGAAGCCTCTCGACTGGCCCGGTGTGTTTGCCTCTTTGCTTATCGTTTTCACCACACCAAATTTGTCCATGGTTCCAGTCTCTCTTCCGACATATGCCTCATTCTCCTGGGTCGAGCTATTGAGGCTGACTTGAGACCCAAAGTCCACTTGCTCTTCTTCTTCGTCCTCCTCCTCCTGGGGTTCACCTTCATTTCCTGCGCCCCCTCCCATGGTGAATGGAAACATGTTTCCTAAGGTGTTCCTCATTCTTTCTGAGAACGATGATGACGTTGTTTGTTTCTCAGTTCCTCCTGCCATCATAGTGTTGTCAGTTGGAGATCTTCTAGTTGCCGCTTTTTCAGTTGAGATGTCGGACAGTTCCGACATCTCCTCTTGATCCAATGTCCCGGTGGAAGTGGCAAAATCATGGCCTTGTTCTACCGGAGTAGATTCACTCACCAGCCTTCTGCCTCTCCCTTCCAGTCCATGTACTTCCTGGTTGTCGTTCGTGGCATGGTCCGTGTTGACCTCCACTTCTAACAGTTCTTTTCGCTCTTCTGAGGTCTTCTGACTCCTTGTTTCAACCATTTTGCCTGAAACCGTCTCCCCTTTGTCGGTCCGGGCTCGTTTGATCCAATCCACAAAAGGATCGGTCATCGTTTTTCTTTGCTTTTCAGGTATGAATTTCCTAGAGCTATTACCTCGTTTCGGTATCCTTGACTTGTCTAGACTCATTCTCTATTTGTCACTTCTTAATGCATATACACTTAATTCGATTGCTAGTGACCTTATAGTTTGATTACCAATAATAATGACACAACACAAAAAATTTCACAAGATTCTATTAAATAGTGACCACGAATCCCTGTATGTTATCAGAGTACAGTTTGTTTAAAATTTCTTCACACTAACCGATTATCGGTCGTAAGATTTGAAAACTAGCACAATATAATGTTAGCAGTCAATTTAAAAGATAGTGTACTCACTACCCAATCAAGCACAGTTTATGTAGATTTAAAATCAAGAACAAAAAATATATATATATAATGACAGAATAGGAATACCTCTATAAAAAAACGTATGTGTAATGTACTTTTAGTCGGTCGCAGTACAATAGTCGAACTCGTCTTTTAAAGAAAAAGCTTTCCCTGCTCGGTGCTGCACCAAACAGACAAAATTTTGAAGGCAGTATTTTTCTCAAGTGGGCGTCTATTGCACCCACCGAGTACTGTGTTACCTATCTGCCTTCGGACTGCCCGAGCTAGACCTACTAAAATCCTCAGGGCAGTCACTTTTCCTAAAAACGTATTATGTTACAATCCACACCAATGAATCACGCTCTTTTTAGTTTAGACTTAGTGTCGCGAATATCCGAGTTCGGACCTGTTTTGTTTTGGTCTGGTTCTTATTGAAAGGCAAGTTACCAGTGCATTCACTGATTCCTAGCCTGTCTGCTAATAACTTAATACCTCTCACTTTAGTCTTTCTTCCGTCTACCTTAGTCCTTTAATAAAATAATACCCCTCCGGATTGGCACAAATAGGATCCTTCCGGACTAACAAAATCTAGACCCCTCCGGATTGGGACCCCTCTGAGTTAGTTAATATAAGACCCCTCCGGATTTGGACCCCTCCGAATCAGCAACTATAAGACCCCTCCGGATTCGGACCCCTCCTAATTTGAAAAAAAAATTTTGACCCCTCCGGATTGGGAGCCCTCCGGTTTTGTAACAGTAGCTTTTCGGAGATCTCCTTCTTTCAACCTATACCCCTCCGCATACGTTTTCCGATGCTATTTTGCTTTTTAGATTAACTGAGAAGGGTATGTAATGTTTTCCTAGACCCTTCCGGATTGAAGTTAAGGCTCTTATTTGACAATTCACGCTAACGGTGAAGGGTCTTATCGCTCGCCTAACTTCGGCTCGATTAAGGTTTTGCTGTGCCTTTAGCCTTCCCTTTTCGTCTAGAACAGCCTAAAGTTACTTTATTCAACCGCTATTACCTTTTGGTAGGGGTATAAGGGCTTTTCTAAAAAAATTTTTATAAAACGTGAAGGGTCTACCCTCCCAAATTGGTGAATTTCACGCTTATTTTTTCGAAAAACTTTTGTCCTTACCAGTAAGCTCAACTAATTTCTGATCTATTGGTACCAAGATCAACTCAATATGCCTAGTAGTTCCAAAGTTGTTAACCAAAACGTCTTTTTTCTAAAGTCAAGAAATTTCTCTCTTATAGGTTCCGCCTAACTTTTTCCGCAAATCTGGTCCTTTCGACCTAAAAATTATTGATCTGGGCTCAGAAGGCCTATACTCTTCTAGTTTAATGCAAAAGACCCGATCTAAAACGCTTTAGTTGAAAAAATTTGCGAAAAACTATGCTACCTGTACCCCTCCGGATTGATGAATCCACCAAATCAAACACGTTAAGTTCGATTTCTCTGCAACCCGGAAGGCTTTCGGGTAGCGGGTTTTAAAACTTGTAGATTCACTAGTGGACGTTGTCCGAACAATTAATTTTACTGTTGTAACTCAAAAATTTCAAAAAAATTTCTGAGTTTATATTGTTTCGTTTTCTCAAAAATCACGAAATTTCGGTTTTCAGTACCAAAATAGTTCCAACCACTTCTGAACTAAACTTAACCGATTCTATCTATTATAGTAGTGCAGTTACGATGTAACACACTACTTTAGCGCTTTTTTCCGTTTCAAAAAGTATCGATATCTCAAAAATCGCGACTTGTGGGGGTTTCAAAATATCGCTATTTTGACCCTAAAAACCGGTCTGCTTTCTGTGTTTTTCACTGAAAAACGGTATAAGAGTTTTAATATAGGCTATACTAGTAATAATATTAGTAATACTATACCCCTCCGGGTTTGTTTAATATCCGAATTAAATTGCTTAACTCGGATATTCGCAGTTCGGTGAAGGGTCACTACAGTGCAGCACTGTCGAGCCCCCCACAGATTACTATCTTATTTTTTGTACCAAAAGGGATACAAAACTTGTTAACGATACCCAACAGTCGATTGTTGTTGTCGTTGAGGCCCTTCTTGTTGCTCCTTGTACTGCTTGCCGGATCAGTCTTCTCCCAAGACCCTTCCGAATTGAGCGCAAATCAGCTGACCCTTCCGGATTGAGCGCAATTTATCATTAACGTGCTTAAATGCTCAAATAACCCTACAGTACAAGCCTCACAAACGGGCTACAAAACTGATCGTAACAATCCTGACTGATATAAATGCCTGTAACAACAATATACCTATCAACAACAAACGGGGGGGTCGGATCACATCTTGTCTGGGGGGATGATTTGTACTGATTTTTACTTTTTTTAATGTTTTTGGTTTTTTCGGTTATTTTTTTATGTTTTTTGTTTTTCTTGGGTACTATACTACTTTTTGTTTGGTTTTATGTATATCTTTAAGTGTTTTTGGTCACAAACCATTCAGGAGATGACGGGACCGCGAATCCCCCCACCCTTCCTGGTTCGTGAATTTTCGGTCTTAACTAGGTTAAAAAGCTATTCACGGTAATCCGGAAGGCTTCCGCGTTCCGAACTACCCTTCCGCCCCGGCGGTTTAGGCCTATTAAGGGCGTTAATGTGAGCATCTGCTCGGCGCGGAGTGCTCGTTAACGGTTCTGCCGGTCATGATGTTAAAAAAGAATAACACCCAGGAGCGCCATAAAAACATCTATGTAACATTCGCCCGGAAGATATATATCGACGGAAAATAAAACTAAGTGCTAAGACGACTGGCTAACGTCTAAACAGAGCTTTATATGCTTTTCACCGTCTCTACCAAGCCAGTACTTTTCGGTGGTCTTTTCCAACATCGGGTCGACAAAAAACGTTACTGCTTTCGGCTTCGGTCAAAACACTCAAATTAACTTAATTACATGCAGAAATAGTGAGCTCATGGCTGAGTCTCAGTATCCCCAGACCACGAGGTCACTCCTAAAACAAGGCTACTACTACTTATTGAATTATTATTGTTTTTGTTCAGTAGATAAAATCATCATCTCCATCGAAGATGGATCAACCAATTCCCCCAACTCCTAGCTTCTCATCCTTATCAAAATGAATCCAGTTGTTAATTAAATTCAATTCAGGACATGACAGGAAGCTAAAAGCTTATGTAAAAGGATAAAAGTTTCAGTCCCGAAACCCTTCCGGATTCTTGAATCCACTGAAACAAGCACGTTAAACTTGACTTCTCCGTAACCCGGAAGGCTGTCTTCCACCCTTCACCGTTGTTCGCAACGGCCTTGCAACTATTGTAGCGACACAATAGTTGCAACTCGGAACGTTTTCTGTCAACTCCGTGATTCGTTGTCGTTTCTTAATCACTATTTCCGTTCTTCTCGCAATCGCTACTAATGTTGTTCTGTTGCTTTTTCAGCTTTTCTTCCAAAATGGCCGTTTCTGACGTTTCTCAGAAATGTTACGTCATCACTTCGAAAATTTAAAATTTCAAAATACTAGAATATCTTGACCTTCACCGTTCTACTAATCATCCGAATAACGTCGTTAATCCTTCAAAATCACTAACTCGGAAGGTTCACTGCTAAAAATTCGAAATCTGAAGAGATTGCATTTTTTCCATTCTGGTCGAATGTCACATAACTCTGATGCAGAAACCCCCGACGAATTCCGAAACTGCAAACACACCCCTTCAAATTTTTCCCAAACACCTTTCCAACCCATAGTTTCTCCGCTTCCTAATTGAATCTCTCCCTCCCTCTCTTCATACACTGACGCTACCACTATCCTTTCACTTTTGTCAAGTAGCGAACCCGACGCACCCATCCCCATCACAGGCAATCTTTTTGAGCATGAACTTGTTAACTTCATAACCCAACAACAAAACCATCATAATACAAATAACGCAATAACATCTCACCAGCTAGCCCACTCAGCCTCAACAACCGTATCCTGAACCCCTTCTCTTCATATTGCACCCACAAAAGCACAAAGAGATTTTAAACGAAATTACCCTAACACTACTACACCTGAATTCCTTATTAGTCGCCCACGTTCATCCCGATTATACTGCCATCAGCATCGACACACTAATAATCCAGAATTTTTAGTTCACAACTTATTATTTTCCCCCAATATACATACTATAATACAGACAATGAAAACGAATTGAATCTATTCGTTCATGAAAATGTGCTAGTTCCCACAATCTCCTGGATCACCTACTACAACTTGAATAACCCACTGAAGCTTCCTCTGAAAAAAAAAACCCGAAGATAATGAGCTCTGTGATTCCATCATTTGCCAACTCACCAACATCTATCACGAAAATCAATTCACTACCATAGCCTTAAGCCAGACACTAAATAGCTTTATAGCACCACGCGCGAGTCGATTTTTCCAAAAATCATTACGATCATGCTGTCACCGGATACACGGAGGATATCCCTCACACTATTCCAAACACCAACCACCAACTAACAGAGAAGTTTTGCAGAGGCGTTTTTCAATAAAATTAACCACTTCGCTTTAACGTCTTACTTCCCTACACCAAAAGAAAGAGACATTCACTGGTCACACGAACTCATGCTACAGACAAAATTAACCCACACGTATTTTAAATTATAAATACATATTATGAAATCATACAAAAACACTATAAAATTAGTCCAACAGCCCGTAACCCACATCATTGTCCTACGTTTATTAACTCAAAGTACACTTCACCATATTTCTTAAACTTTACCAATTGCATCAAATCTACTAACTTGCACGACATCCTCCGTAATACTGATCCGATCCGACAGATTTATATGTTTTGTCCACTTACCGACTCTTTCCCAATTGACGACGCCCGTCCAATCAAAATACCGAACGAATAGACACCTAGCCGAATGGAATAACCCTGCACGAACCAATTCACAACACTAATTTCAATCAAAAGCTTTATAACCTAATTCGAAACACGAATCATGAGTTTTCAACATTTACCGAAGGAGTACATATCATCAGAGCGCTTGAACTTCTTCGGCCTCTGCTTTGCACTAAAAACGTAATCCGCACGCATGTCAAGATTTTAGTATCTGACATTAAAAAAACTAACTTCCCCCACGAATTTTTGCCCGAACCGAACCCTCGTAATTCGTTTTATTATAATCACTAACAAATAAAGCAATACAATTACCATTATTAAACGTGTTTTTCACATTTTTTTAAAAAATTTTATCAGTCATTCATCTGAAAGAATAAAAACATGATAAAAAATGACGAACTCTTTTTACAGTTTTCAAATTTATTTCTTACAATGAAACTAAAATATCCAAGTGCAGTAAAATAAAAAACACATGCAAAATAAGAATAATTCGGTCAGTAAAATTCAAAACACGAAGTATTAATATAGAGTTGCAATTAAATCAAAGATAACTAGCCTTTTTATGTGTGTTTCATTCGTAAACTTCAATAAATTCTCATTTAATTGCCCACATTTCACGCACTCTAGCCAACAGAATTGACGAACTCACCCAAAAAGAATTGCTTGATAAACGAATTTCATGTTTCTAACTTGTTTTCACGCGTTTCAAACTTTCTCTTAACCAGGTTGGAAGGAATTATAATTAAGCTTAAACTAACCAACGCATTTTACTAAAACCAGATTAAACCTAGATTAAAGATGTAAAAAAAATTTGAAACCCACTTTCAAGTTTTATTGAAACCACAAAATTTAACAACTAGAATAGACAGACAAATTTTTCACCGTCGATTTCTCACAACTACAAAAGTTCATTTCAGTATACCCTCAGCCTCATCATCGACACATCTAAAAAAAACATTCGAAAGCCGATAGCAAACCTCGTTATACAACACAAAATAAAACAAAAAAAACTCAAGAAAATGACTACACCAGCGGATACAAAATCCAGGATCTCAATCTGTAATTATTAATGAAAAATTAGGAAGCCCACCCGACCGTACTGACAATCATCCATTGTTTCAACAAAATAAAAATACAACAAACAGACAATTTACTAGAAGTCAACCACATTATTCTGAAATTGGAGATTATTTTAACCGAAACCAAGAACAAGACAATGATAACCAACGGAAAAACTATTGGTATAAAAATGACCAAACAGATGAGATGATATTAACCAACCAGAAGTTTTTCAACCTTACATGAAATCAAAACAAACACGACACCCACAAGAACATTTTTCTCAACGACAAAATTAAGCATAAACATGTAATACCTTGTAAAAAAAAATCATGCAAAAACTCCAGGTTAACAGCCTGACTCAATGCAAAATGAAATTCCAGTACCTTATTACTTACAACATGAAATTACAAAACACAAGTTTTTTTAGACAAACACAAAGTTTACCAAAATGCCAAACAACAGAATCACTTTATTTGACACTGAATCCATACCTTATGTGTGGATCATCTATAACATCAATTAAACCACTTTTGGCGTTCACAAGAACATACCCTGAATATCCAGAAAAAGACTACCTAAATGCAGTCACGGCAAACCTAATTTTAAATATAAGTCCAGAACAAATAAATACACCACTTCGTCAAATCTGGTTACAAAGGCGTACAGCAAGAACTCAAACCACGCTTGATGGCGCAATTGATTAATTCAAATCACACTTGATGGCAATTGTTGAAGACACTACAGAAATTAACCTACAGCAGAGATCACAAAACTCCATTCCTTTTTCATAATCACCCGAAATAACGCAAAACGGAGCCGTTTTTCAGTACTAAAACTAGAACTAAAACTAACTCCAGGTCAAAAATAAGCACTAACCTTTAATTTGACAGCTTGAATTAGTATCATATAAAAATTACAACCATCTCCTGTCACCCATTACAAAAATCAACAAAATTGCCTCAGTTTATACCCCGCATTTCTCATTAAGAAAAATATTAAATATAACAAAATTCAACAAGATCATTTAATCTAAAAACGTGCTCCCAACAATTTCTGAACACCAAAAAAAAACAAGAACTAGAAAGTTAACACCTAAACAACCAGAGTTCCCTTTGCCAAAAGCTCTCCATATCCAACGCATTTGTCAAAAATCGAAAAACAATTCGACCACTCTTGGCTTTTACTTTGAAAAAAAAAAGATATTTTGACAAGACAAATCTTCAAATGCTTCTTTCAAATGCTTCTTTCCAACTCAATTCAACCAATTAAAAAGTTAATTTCAACTATTCTATCTGTTTTTTCAGCACTTTGTATTTTATTTCATCATCGATTTTTTCGAAATCGCAATCTTCTTTTTTGGCAGCCTATTTATAATTTTCAATTCACTCATAAACAACTACCTCTCTCTTTCTCTCTCTCTTTCTCTCTCTCTCTCTAAACTCCTTGACCACCTATTCAGGTACGGAACTTGAACAATTTATAAAAGATACAAAGTCTACTAAGTACAAACGATATTTGTCTTCTTTTCGTAAACCTCTCCACATTACTTGTTTCCCTAATTTCAACCATTCTCAAATGCATTAAGAAAACAAGAAAAACGTTCGCATGAGCAACAATTTTTGTAAGCATACTTACAAAAAAAATATTTTAAAGAACTTGAAATTAAATAAATCAAGATATAGAAAATTTTCACAATTGCTATCCCCCTCCCCATTAAGAAGGAATCCCCAGCAACCAGTACATCCTAAGACCCCCCAACAATACCAACATCTAGCCAAACAAACCAAACCCAAACATCAACATGTATTTCATTTCTAGAAAATCCATACAAATCTGAAGGAAGACAAGCATCTTGATCGGAAACATTAGTACCAGCCATTCTTTAAGCACCCTTTAAGTGAAGCACAAGACGAGCCAACATATAACAAGTACCCTTCACTCCAGTAATGTCTTAACAGAACCAGAAAATTTAAGCCGAAAACTAAAATTTAACAACTGGAAAAGACAGACAGAATATTCACCCTCGATTTCTCACAACACCAAGAGTTCATTTCAATATACCCTCATCCTCATCATCGACACCTCTAAATATCTGGAGTAATACTCTTTTACTCTACAAAGCACCTCTCATCACTTCAAATTATTTCTCAATAAAATACCCCAAATATTCCATGAGGGATCACACCATCTTCTGAACAGATCCCAGAAAAACCCTTCAATCCCCCACTTCATCAAAGAGACCGACATTGGTTGAAACAAACATTTTCCCAAGGCAAACTGAATTTGGTTAACGACCCGATAGATATCTCATCAGATACCTCTCTGTCGTTACCAGAAATTCTAATACTTCCACCAACACCTTCAGTCACTGGTCAATATCCAACAGTTTCCTTCAAGGTACAAGTTTACCTTTACAATTATATTGGAAGACCCTTACAGCACTCCTCACTTTTTGCCCAACACCTCGATGGCAATCGATTCAAAAATTGGGCACTTAAAATGCTACAATATTGATACGATATTCATAAAGATACTCAAGAACATATTATACAAAGCCTCACCCAAAAAAAAAACATAAAGTGTAAAGCTTTTCCAAATTCTGCACACCAAGCACAACTTGAACGACATCAATGTCATATAAAATTAGATAAAAAGTGGCGTGACATGGCGCTCATGGTCTTTTCTCACACGGTCTACAGGATAAGAAATCGATACCCTACACTGGAATCAATAACCAATCAAATTGTAAAGCTGACACCTGGAAATGATGGCTTTGGTTGGAAAGTTCAAAAAAAAGTACAATCAACGCATGATTTAAAAGATGATACCAAACTGTTTCAAGTTATCCGCTTGCCTCGTAAAAACAATCAAGGATGTTGCGATCGCGCGATTACACGAACACAGGCAAGCATAGTTCGGTTCCCTGAAGACCAATGCACCACGTTTCAAGCCGCTAAAATTCACACAAGAATGATAAGAATTTACTTGAAATTTTTTAAATCAAATCTATTTTATTTGAAAAAATCAACCCTGATTGAATTAGATCAAGTTCAAACAATTATAAAATTACAGATGGTTTAAAAAAATATTTAACACAGTTAAAAATTACCCCAAAACAGAAGTAGCATTTAATTATCCCAAATCACTTTTCCATACACAATAACCGGAAATTCTTGTCAAACATGATAAATTTTTTGACATGGGAGCAGACAAAGAATGCTCAATAGGGCACATCTATATCAAAATAGAGAAGTCAAAAAATCCTATGCACATGTAAAATTCTTTAAAAATACCGGAAAAATACCGGTGAAATCCATCCAAAAATTAAAAACAGCACAAGATTAGAAACAAATTTACTATTGAGTAAGACTTACTTTGGTGCAATCAACTACGAAATTCATCCTGATATTGAACTAGATTATACATTAAATAGAATTTTTAGAGAAATGTCACTCTCGGAGTTAGAAACACTTCATCACTTATGTGAACTCGAAAGAACACAAATACTACAATCACTTGCTTTAGCCGTATTCAAAATACTCTATGCAGGATATCTGTTATCAAGCAACCGCTTTAGTTTCCTTGACTATGAAGAAAAACAACATTTGGTTAATACACCTGCACTAAAAAAGTTTCACCAGTTTATGTTTTTGAAGACTATGACGACGCACCTGTTTTTGGGATACAGCTAGATACACTATCACGGTTTCGTAGATACACTATCATGACGCACAAATTCTTGAGATACAGCTGTCTCGTTTTGATCTGAAAATAGCCACAACATAGTACAGCATAAAGAGAACGAAGATAAATACTTTCTTCGCACCCAATATCCTATATTATTGTCACTTTTAGAGAAAATTTTCCCCAAGAGCTTACGCGCAATGGCTTGCAATCGAAACATAGACTTACAGTTAAAAGGCATTTACTCTAAAACCGACATACAGCATCGTGTTCGAACATAATTTTTTTGAAGAACTCCTCCTTAAAATGGACACAAAACAAAGACAATCATTCGACCGAAATTTACGAAAACTAGTTGAAAAAACAGGCTACTCCGATATCTATAGACAAAAATTTAGAGGATACTTAAAAATAAGACTATATATGTTAACGGTGACAAATACCGGCCTAAAGATGTTTCACCAATTAGTATTTTCTCCTGGGATGGCCATACTGGCCAGCTTTTCTAGGATGGCCATTTTTTTAAAAAGAACAATTGATCATATTACGCGAAAAATTTTGCAGATACTTTTTTCAATAAATTTAACCACTTCGCACTAACGTTTCACTTCCCTACGCCAAAAGAAAGATACGTTCACTGCTCACACGAAATCATGCTACAGACAAAATTAACCCACACGTATTATAAATTATAAATACATGTAACAAAATCATACAAAAACACTATATAACCAATCCAACAGCCCGTAACCCACATCATTGTTTTACGCTTATTAACTCAAAGTACACATCACCATATTTCTTAAGTTTCACCTATTGCATCAAGTCTACTAACTTGCACGGCATCCTCCGTAATATTGATCCAATCCGACAGATTTATATGTTTTGTCCAGTGACCAACATCTTCCCATTTGACGACGCCCGTCCAATCATAATACCCAACGAATATACACAGCCCATTGGTATAACCATGCAAGAACCAATTCACAGTACTAAATTCGATCACAAGCTTTATAGTCTAATTCGAAATACGAATCATGAGTTTTCAACATTTATCGACCGAGTAAATATCATCAGAGCGCTTGAACTTCTTTGGCCTCTGCTTTGAACTAAAAACGTAATCTGCATGCTTGTCAAGATTTTAGTATCTGACACTAAAAAATCTAACTTCCCC
>NC_087064.1:73506356-73554517 GCF_963678635.1 Symsagittifera roscoffensis | reverse complement strand
TGGTCTACCAACGCCTTCAGTTGCTAAGATGATGAAATTTTTGATGATGCAACTCGCACCTTCATCAAAAAACTACCACAAATTTTACCAAAGAAAAAAATTAAGAAAGGTTTTTGAGTTAGGACCGAAGTGTATAACTCATAGAGTAATTTCGGATAGGGTACACCGTCTGCTCGTCACGCTATCTTATTTTCGGCCGGATAGATTCGTGCAACTTCTTAGTCTAATACCGATCCTAATCTTACTCTTATACTATCTAGTCTCAGGTTGTTTAACTAGTCTCTGCTAGGCTCAATAGATCTAGGGTATACTGGTTTATTGCGGCTGCTGAAGTGCTCGGGAGAGTCCAACTAATTTCTAAGTTAAATTCAAATCTCTCTGGTGCTGAAATTACAAGTAACTTCAGCACTTACAAATAAGTGGGTTGTTAGTTAGATGGATCATGATTGGTTAATATTAAATACTTTACATTGGTAAAACATTTAATTTATCCAATCATAATATGTAGTTTAGATCAGGTTCCACCCATCCGGGTTTTACAGAGTTTTTTAGAACAGTTCTTCTGTAATTCAAGGATGGATGATGGACGTTGGTATTTGGCGAACATCATATTTCTTTGTTTCCTTTTTGTTTAGGAAGTTCCAGGAAACTGGAGTTAGAGACATAAGACGTTGTGTTCTTCTTGTGACAACGACTGAGTCTCTGCAACAAAACCAATTCTGATTTCAGAATGGTTGGCTATGTCAGGTTTTTCTGTTCTTCGGGGAGAACTTCTTTTGTGTCTGATCTAGCTTGGGAATGGCGTGGAGATTGTGCGTGGAGGGGATGCCTGGTTACTCGGATCTGTACGTACACTTGGGTCATCGAGGTGGTCATTGGTCTAGTTCAATGAAGTCCTTTTCTGCGAGGTCAAGTCGTACTCTAAATCCTTTGAGTTGTGATTGTGAGCGGCATATCGATTGTAGTTGGTCATTCTCTCTCGAGTGTAGTGAGGTCGTCTTGTCTTTTGATGTTCGTCCTTGGTGTTGTATTCTGATCTATATATTGCATCATGTGATTTTACATTTTATAAAACTTTTATTAGTTTAATATTTTTTAATAATGATTTTAGTTAGTTGTTTTCACAAAAGCTTTTTGTTTTAGTTCGGTTATTTTGAAGAGTTACTCACCCTTGAGTAGCTCTTATTAAAAATAAAGGTGTGGTCACAAAGCGTGGATGTAGCGCGGTGGGTTAGGCCGGCTATAGAGCATGCTCAGGACGTCCTTCCTGGTGGGTTAGGCCAGGTGTGGGAGTATGATTTCATGCGGTTTTTGTGAGGGGTCCTGTTATGTGACAACGTTTTATGTTGGGTTTGTTGTGGTTTTTCTTATGTTTCGTTGGTTGTGTCCTTTTTTCAAAAATCAAATTGTTTGTGGTATGGGTTTGTCTTTCGACTTTTTTGTGTTTTATTATTTCTTTCTAAGACTTTGTAATAGTCTTCAAAAGAATAAATTATCCAGTTTTAAACTGGGTTAATCCGGTTTGGGTACCGTTGGTTTCCTTTTCTTAGTCATGCTGTTATTCTATGATTTGTGGTATTTAGTAAGCTGCGTTGGTTAGTTTTGTTTAGTATATGATTCCTTTCCAACCGGGTTAAAGGAAAGTTTGAAACATGTTATTATATGTTAGAGTTGTTGAGTGTGAAAACTTGAAACTGAAATTCATTATTTTAAACAATTCTTCGTGGGCGAGCTGTGCGAGTGTGGATAGAATTTCTGTGCGAATGAATGAAAATATCGAAAGGTTAGTACTGCAATTGCATTTTATTAATTTACTGCATAGAATTTGGAAATTTACTGCTAGTTATGGGGGAATTTTAAGATACAAATTTTCATCATAATTAGATTTACTGCTTTGGGGGAAAATTTTATAAATTAATTTACTGCATTGGTATTATATTTATTTTAATTGTTGGTGCAAAAGTTTAATAGGGTCTTAAACAGTTTTGAAGAAGTTTGCTATTTTTTATTTTTCTTTTGTGAATTTTTCAGATGATCGAGGATGAAGGCTAAAAATCTAAAGAAAACATGAATAAAGAATGGTGAGTTTTTTCAATATTTTAATTAGTTAGTAATATTTACTTAATTCATACTTACCTGTTAGTCGTCGGGGAAAAAACCGTGGGGGAAGATGTCGTGAATTAGTTCTGAAGTTGTTAGTAGTTTAGCTAAGATGCGGATGATATTTTTAGTTTGAAGCAGTGGCCAAAGCAATTGAAGTGCCTTAATAGTGGTTAGTTCTTCAGTGCCTACTGCAAACTCATAAGGTGTGTTTTAGATTAAGTTATATAATTTGTGGTTAAATTTAGTGTTGTGGATGAATTCTAAAATTGGGATTTCTATAGGCTGTACAAACTCGTGCGGGATAAGAAAGGGTCGGGATTCTTCGGCGTTGAAGGTCTTGGTGATGGGGCAGAAAATGTACATTTGGGTTATGGGGTCATAATTACGAAGAATACCATGGAGGTTAGTGTCTTTAATACAATATGTGAAATTTAGGAAATACGGTGAAGTGTATTTTGAATTGATGAATTGAAAACGATGGTGTGGTTGTCTAGAGGGTGTGTGGAGGTCAAAGTGATTTTGGATGAAACGATAGTAACTGTATGTATGTGTTTGTTTAGTGCGCAACATAATATTGTGTGAGCAGTGTAAATCTCTTTCGTGTGGTGCAAGGAAATGAAAGGTTAGTGAAAAGATTTGGAAGCGTTCTTTAAAACTTTCGTATGCCTGTGTGTTTGTTAGTGCTTCTGAAATAATGTGATCAAACTTTCGGTCGAAGATGTTTAGTGTAAATACATATGGTGTCTTGATGAAAAATTTCTCGGTGATTTGTGGATTAGCGAAGCGATCGTCATCTAAGAATTGATCTTGGTTAGCTCTGATGATGTTGTGATCGTAGTATTCTAGCGTATATTCATTAGCTCTAGGTGCAGTGTGTATTTTTAGTGATTTTTTATATCCAACGTAAGTAAACTGTCTAGCGGTTAGTGGTGTAGTTAGTCGATATAGCATGTCTTTGTTTCGGTCTACATCGATGGAAGTGCTGGATAAAGGTAAGCAAAGAGGGTTAGTGAAATGATAGTATGAGGTCCAAGAGAGAGTGGGCATTAAAACGTATTCATCTACAAAGTTGCGTGTTTCGTTAGCGTCGTGAGGGGTGTTTAAGGTGTATTGTGGAAATGAGGGTAAAGTGATAGCTAAAAATTCTTTAGTGTTAGTATGCTGGGGGTGGTTGATGTATTCACGGGCTGTTCCTGGTTTTGCGGGGAAAGGATGGTTGGGGAATTTTCTTTTAAAAGTGCGGTAAGCTCTATTTGTGTTTAGTGAAGATATAGTGGATGTGGATGATGGTGTTAATGATTCAGTATAATTTGAAGAGGGTGTAGGGGGATTGGATGAATCTGTAGTGGAGGAGATTTGGTTTATGGTCGGGGTGTTAAGGTGGTAGGGTTGTTGTTGGAGGGTAATAAAATTATCTAGTTCTGGGGAGATTCGGGGGGTGTCTGGAGAATGAGATGATTGGTCAGAATGGTATGAGGAGTAGGTTGGGGTAACTTGGGAAGCATAAGAGGGTGTCGGAGTGATTGGGTCAGGGTTATTTGACAATATGGGTTGAAAAGGAGGTTGAGAAAAATTAGAAGGGTTATGAAAATTATTGGATGGGGATGGTTCTGAGTCGGCAAATTCATCGGGGGTTTCAATATTCGGGTTATTTAGCTGTGAGATGGAGTATAAAACTGAAATATGTGAGTTAGTGTCGGAATTCATTCCTGATGTTACATTGCTAGATGGAAAATCGGGTGGCGGAAAAGCAAAAAGTGGTATGATTGGGATTGAAGAGGTAAGATTGGTTGGATGGGAATTTGATCGGTGTAGTGATCCAAGTTGGCGGCTCATCGTGGGCTAAAAAAATTATTATTTTGAGATTGAAAAGCGGTGGTATGGGGCTGTTCAATAATTTGTTCATAAGTATTATCATCTTGTGATTGATGTGTCATTATATGTTGGACGGGACTTTGCGATGTATTGAGTCGAAAATTTGGATTATGTGTGATTGCTAAATTTCGAAAATTTCGTGGGACTAGGGATAGTGGATGATTATTTGGTAGGGGTGGTAGTTGTGGTGCCGTTGGCTGTGTGTCGACATTGTTATGTTCTTCGTCGTATGTATTTTGTCGTGTTGTTATTTTTGTGTTATATTCTTTTATTTGTGCGTCTAAAAGAATTTTGTTTATAGATGTGGAAAAAATTCCAAAAAATCCTGCAAAGAGTATGCGTGCTACGCTTGCTTGTCTGTTTACTTGTGTGTGTATAGCACATGTATTGTAGATTCCTTTTAAGAGTGAGAAAAGAAATCCAATAAAGTTAAACATTGCGTATAAAATAGTCAATTTTTCTAAGATGTAGTAGGGCCATCCTAGAAAATCAAGGATTTCATTCTTGAGTGTAACAAAGCTAAAAATGTTAATTGGTGATATATCTTGGGGACGGTATTTTTCGCCGTTTAGATATATATAATCTTTAATGTCTTTAAAATATCCGCTATAGTCTTGCGTGTAGATATCGGCAAATCCTGCGGTTTCTGCAAGTTTGCGTAAGTTTTGGTCTATTGATTGTCTTTGTATTGTGTCCATTTGTGTTAATAATTCCTGGAATTGTTGTGTTCTAATGTGATGTTGAATATCTGATTTTGAGTATATTCCTATTGATTGTAAGTCTATATTTGGGTTTCGAGCGATAGCGCGAATGCTTTCTGGTGAAAATTTTTTGAGTGATTGCATTAATGTGGGATATTGAGTGAGAAGGTAATATTTATTTTCATCAGGGTTTAGTTGTACTACATTGTGGCTATTTTCTGATCCACATGGGACTGCGGTATCCCAGAAATAGGTTCTTCGTGAAAGTGTATCCACGAAATGTACTTTATTCTTATAAAAGATAGGGATTCTTTTATAACATCGTTTATCTTCAAAAACGTATAGTGGTGATACTTTTTTAGTACAAGTATAAAACCATAAGATGTTTCCTTCATAGTCTAAAAAATTTGATCTATTTCCTGATAATAAGTATCCTGCGTAGGGTATTTTTAATACTGCTAGTGCAAGTGATTGTAATATTTGTGTTCGTTCTAATTCGCATAGTTGGTGTAGTGTTTCTAATTCGGAGAGTGACATTTCTTGAAAAATTCGGCTAATTGTATAATCTAGTTTCATATCTAAATGAATATCATAGTGGATATTACCGAAATATGTAGTATTCATTAGTGATAGTTCTTGTAAGCGTGTGCTTCTGGTGTCATAAGGTTTTAGATGTCCACCAGGTTGTCCGTTGCTTTTTTCAAAATTAACTGGTATATAGGATGTTCCTTCGTTTAGAGGATGACCTGTGGCATATGGGTCGATTTTTACTTTTCCAGTGGTCATGTCGAATCCTTTTTCGTATTCAACTAATATTTCAGAGTATTGTGTTCTGTGAAGTGGATTCCTGTATTTACATGCAAGTTCTGTTTCTTGATATATTTGAAAACGTGTCAATTTATTTTCTATATTGTCTATGTTTCTAAAATCGGAACTTAGTTTGCGTGATGGATGGACTTGTTCATATGGAATTGATTGTATAAAATATTTTTCGTGAAATTTTATCATACGAGCGTGTATTTTTGCTACTTGAAATGTTGTACATGTATCTTCGGGGAACCAAACAATTGTTGCTTGTGTTCTTGTTGTAGGGTCGCAATATCCTTGATCATTTTTACAAGGTAGTCGGATTCCTTGATAGATCATTGTATTATCAGATAAATCTCGTGTGAGTTGTATTTTTTCGAGTTGTATTTTCCAATCGAAAAACATTATTTCTTGGTATCCTTTATTTTTTGTGTCTGCTTTGCAGTTTGATGGGTTATTTATACCAATGTGTGGTATCCAATGTTTATCATGTAGGTCATAGGTTAATCGTCCGTGTGCGCCGTTATACGGGTATTTTTCGTCTAGTTTTATATGTCCTTGGTGTCTTTCAAGTTGTGATTGGTGTACAGAGTCTGAAAAAACTTGAAAATTAACTAATTTTCTTTGGGAGTTTTTATTTTGTGTGATGTTTAGTCTAAGTAATTCATTTTTACAATCGTCGGGATTGAGATGTAAAAGACGTTCTATATTACTTTGATAGAATGATTCATGGTCAAGTCGGTTTTTGTTTCCGTTCGAGACTTGTGAACAATGTACTTTCTTTTCGGAGAATGTCGCTGTGAATTTATAACCTGTAACTGTTGTTGCTCGGGCTTTGGAATAGAGTGTTGCTATTATATCTGTGGTTTCTATAGCTTGTGGTTCTGTTTCACATTGTGATACTTGATTTATTGCATATTTGTGTAGTGTTTTTTGTTCATTTTCTTCGCAATCGTAATGTGTTACTAATAAATCTTGTGGTCCTGTACGAGGGGAAGGGTTTATATTTTGATTTGAGGTTACTAGAAAAAGGAGTTGGAGAAAAATTAATAATTTTAGAATATACATGTGTATGATAATCCTGAGTATGGGTTATAAAATGTAATGTAACCAATTGTGTTTTTGGTGTATCTGTCGTATTTATATATTACTTCAGTAGTTATAAACGGTGGTGGTAATGATTGAGCTGTTATGTTAGGTGGATTTAATGGGTAGGGATGTTGTGTAATATTGTTTAATTTAACTGTGATTTCAAACTTTAATTGTAAACTGTTTTGTTGGAGTATTTGAATATTGTGATCACGGATATCGTTGTGAATATCTTGGCGATATTGTAATCTATTAAGTGCCCAGTTATGAAGGCGGTTACTTTCTTGATGTTGTCCAAATAATGGTGGAGGTGCTGTAAATGTATTCCAATCTAATCTTAAAGGAATATTTATTGATGATTGTTCTCGATATCTGGCGTCGAGATTATTTGGAAAATTTAAGTTAAAGGGTAGTGGTGAAAATTGGCTTATTGATGGTGTTGATGGTAGTGATAATGTTTCTGGTAGTGATGAGGATGTTGTTGTATCCGTAGAAATATCTATGGGGTCATTGACTAAATTTGGTTCACCTTGTGTGAATGAATGTGTAGTCCAATATGGAAATCGTGATGTTTGGTTTGGGGGGTTAAAAGGATTTTCACGTATTTGTTCAGATGTTGGTGTTGAACCTAAGTAATCTGATGGTAAGCTTGAGGTGCTACGTTGTGAAAGAAGTGTAGGGGTTTCTGGTAATATACCAGTGGTGTTTTCTGGAGTGGTTTGTGATGGGGATTGAGGTATATCAAAATGAACTCGGGGAGTTTGAAAATTTCTATTTCGTCGAGGATGTATAATTTGTCTATTTATTTCTGTTGTGTTTTGGTTTTGACTAAGGTTTCGTATTCTACTTAGTTCTTGTGGTAGTGTTGGGTAAAGATTATATGTTGGTTCACTTAGAGATGCTTGTCGTTGAACTGGTTCTAGTGGTTCAGATAAACGAGCGTGCCGTTCTTCAAAAGTGTATGGATTGTCTTGAAAAGGAATTCGTGTAGATGTTTGAGGATTTTGAGTAGTTGAAGGTGGTGTTGGATTATCTTGGGATGATGTCGGTGAAGACTGATTCTGTGACTGTTGGGTAGCAATTTTTGATGGATTTTTGAATTGTTACTTTAGTGGGAAGGTTTATGTTTATTATAATATTCTTCCAAAAAAATAATTAGAAAAATTGTTGCTAGGGCAAATGTGATGATTGCTTTCTTTATACATTTACATATGGTCAAAATGAGGGATGATAAAAATGTTATGAAAATTACAAACAATAAAAAAATATCAGTTCTACTGAAAATTGTTCGTATCATTTAGACAAGTTGTGAAAATCGTACCTGTGGATATATTCAAGGGTTTTGGAAAGTTGGAGGAATAGTTCGAGTATAGTGTAGAAAATTAAAAAAATGTTACAAAAAATGATTAAGATTATTAGAAAAGATTCAAGTATATCAAAAAGAAATATTATAAAGGCTTCAAGTATTGAAAAAAAATGTTTAAAATTTATAAGTATTTGAGCAACTGTTTGAGAGAAAAGCATTTAAGAAATGATCTTTTGGTCGAATATTTTTTGCTGTTTGAGGCGATTTTCTAGTGTGGTCGAATTATTTATTAGTTTTTTGACAAGTGGGTTGAGTTTTGTAAAAAATTGTTGGGGGCAATTTTCATGGTGACTGGGAGGTCGTCTTTTTCTTTATTTTTGTTTGTCAAATGATCCGGGGTATGGTGAGATTTTTATACTTTAGGCTAATTAAAATCTTCATTTTGTTACTTTAGGCTAAGTTATCAAATTTGTTTTGGGGGTATTCGTGGTCTGAGTTGGGGAAATATTGTTGATCTTTGGGTTATTAGATAAGGGAGGGGTACGGTATTATGGTGATATTTATTTTAACTGTCAAGTTGGAGTGGTTTGCTTATTTTTGACCTGGAGGTTGTAAAGTTATAGTTAGAGTTGTGCCTGGAGTTCTAGATTATTCGTCTAATTGATCTTAGTTTGAGTTAGAGAAAGTGGCGGATTGGATGAATCCTATTGGTCTATTTTGAACTAGAATTATTGCGTACTTGTGAGCATGTTATTTTGAAAAAATGAAATGAAAAATGTTACGGAGGTTTCAAGATTGTGAAGTATAAAATCTTAAAATTACTTTTTAAATTCTACTTTCTTTAATATTTTAGATTGAGGGATGAACATTTTGTAGTTTTTACGTGGTTGATTTCGGAGTCTTGTTGTTTTTCTATGTTCTGATTTGTCTATTTCTTCTTGGGGTATTATTTGTTCTGTCATTTTTCTATTTTTTCTTGGTTTTGGAGGTTCTTTATGGTTTTGCGTATTGTTTTTGGTGGCGGTTGGTTTTGTGTTTTGATTTTCAGTGGGGTTATCATTTTGTTCTGTGTTTTTCAGATGTGGTTCATTTTGAATGATTTTTAATCCTGTGAAAGAATATAATTGAGTTAATTCGCGGAGTGCGTATTCTTTCGGGTAATAAGGTAATAGGTTGTTTCGATGTTGAACGATTTCTTTTTTGTTTGAGTCGGTAATTTTATATGTGACATCAGTGGGTTTTGCAATTATTTGGTAGGGTCCTTTTCGGAGGGGTTGTAATTTTTTAGAAATTCCTTTTTGAGTATGAAAATTAGGTATTAAAACAAATGTTCCAATTTTTAAATCGGAAGCTGGTGTAAAACGTGAATTGATTTGTTCATTTATATTTTGTCTTTGTAATAACTTTTTCGTTATTTTTTGGTAAATTTCATTGTGTTTCTTATCTCTATTTAAAATCCATTCGGTGTGTGTACCGGAGGCTAGTTTAAGAATTTGTGGGTGATGAAAATGATCTTCATCGTGCGTATGTAATGGGAGGTTATAACAAATTGAGTCTTTATTTGGTTGACAATAACCTTGTGCGTTTTTATGGGAATTTGCTGTAAACATTATTGGTTTGCGTGGCTTTTGGTTAAAAACCATTTCGTATGGTGACATTCCTAAAGTTGTCGTAATTTGTGAATTATATGCTAAGGGAAATAATTTTACATCTGCTGACCATTCGGTATATTTTGTATCATTTCCGTTGATGATACATCTAAGATATTCTTGTAGTGAACGGTTCATACCTTCGACTAAGCCGTTTGTCCAAGGTGCATGAGATGTACGTGGTTTGTGTTTAATGTTGTATAAATGACATAGTGTTATTATTTCATTATTTATGAATTCTGTACCATTGTCTGTGACTAAAATTTCTGGTAGTCCAAATTTTGCTATCCAGTGTTCATAGAGTGTTGTATATGCGTAATAAGCATTACAATGTGGTACTGGGTTAAGTGCTACATAATGTGTAAATGCGTCAACAATTACCATAATGTAGGAGTTTCCTTCTGATGAGGGTGAAATTGGTCCTTTAGTATCAAATGAGATACGGTGATTAAAGTACAAACTTTGTCCTTTAAAATCTTGTTTCTGTGCTATTTGTTTTTGATTTGGGTAAGGTTTATTTAGTTGACATACTATACAATCATTGCATAGTACTTTTATCCAAATTGGTGCATTTGGGAAGTAAAAATTTTGTATAAAATTTGAATATGTTTTTTCTGATCCAGAGTGTCCTTTAATATTTTGTGTATGTGAAATATTAAAAGCTATAAGAATCATACTTAAAGGGAGACATGGAACTGTAGACTCATTTAGGTTATACTCTAAAAGGTCTGTATTTTCGTTAATTGTTGTGTTGTTAAATTTGCGAAAGTATCGGAGGAGTGTTTTGTTTCCTAGAATGGTTGAATCTGCTTTGATAGGTTTAGTTTTATATTTGTGCCATGATTTCAGTTGTCTAATTACTGGGTCAAGGTTTTGATATTGTTTCAGTGTTGAAATTGTAATCGTATCTGTTGGGGGGAGAAAAATGTTTTCAATTTCGAATTTAGATAAGGGTATTGTATCAAGTGGGTCGTGAAGGTCAAAAACTTGATTTATTGTGTATTTTGAATCATTTGTTTGTGGTCCTGATAAATTTATTTTATCAGTTAAATCTTCTTTTTCAATTAGTGGAAAATGGTCTTTTTTAGGTGGGTGTTGTTTTGTTCGTTTTTGTTGGGTGTTATTTTTTATCCATTGAGAATATGGGATTGGTTTGAAAGTTGATGTTCCAAGTAAATCAACTTCATAATGATTATTTTGACAATCTAAATAAAGTGGGAAATGTTGTAAATTATTTATTTGTGATTGTTCAATATCAGTTTTAACTGCATATTTGCATTCTAATCGAGGTGATGTTTCGATTTCTGCAAGGTAGAATTTTATATTTTTGGGTATTTCAACTGTTGTTTTTCGTGTAAGTAATTCAGGTGGTGTATTTCGACTTAAGGTGTCTGGTAATGCAAGATTTTTTCCTGCAGTCCAAACTATATGTAAGTTTGGAAATTTCATTAGAATTAGTTGAAATCTGTAAACTCGGTGGTTTGGGTTAGATTTCTGTGTGAAAAGAAAAATGATGGGTTTGTGGTCTGTGAATAAAACTGTTGGATGCTTTGATCCAAGTATCAGAAATTCATATTCTGTCAGTGTATATATTATGGCTGTACATTCTCTCATTAGAGTTGAGAGTCGTAGCTCTGCTTGAGTGAATAATCGAGAATTTGCTGATATGAGGTTCATTTTATTTGTACCATTATGTGATTGTAATAGTGCTGCACCGATGCCAAAGTTCGAAGCATCGCACATTGCATAAAATGGTTGATTTGAGTCTGGAATTGTGTTTGAAATTTGTTCAGTTAAAAGTTTCTTTATTTCTTCAAATCGTGTTTGATGTTCTGTGTTCCATTCAAAATTATTTTGTTGTCTAAGGATGTTATAAAATGGTCGTAGATATAATTGCATTTTATAAACATATTTACTTAAAAAGTTTAACATTCCAAGAAATTCTTGGATTTTCTTTTTATTTGTTGGTGGTTGAAGTTTTTGAATAGCGTCAATGCGTGATTTCAGTGGAGTGATTGTTTTTCTTTCTATGTTATGTCCTAAGAATTTAACTCTTGTCAAAAAGAAGTGTGATTTATCGGGGGCGGCCTTCAGATTTTCGTTCTGAAGTATTTGGTGATATTTTTCTAAAACGTTGAACATTTCGTCTTTTGTTTGTGATTGCATAAAAACATCGTCTAGATAGGTGATTGCGTTTTTCTTGAGTATTAGTGGTCTAAAAATTTTGCTCATAAAAGCTGAAAATGCTGCTGGTCCTATGGATATTCCATAGAATAAGCGGTTAAATTCATATTGTTGGTTTCCGATAACAAATTGTGTTAAACGTCGTGATTGTTCATCTAGTGGCATTTGATTGTATGCACTATTCATATCGGCGGTTGTAAAGTATTTGCCGTTTATTTTTGTTAAAATAACTTGTATTGGTTCAATGGGCCAATTACATTTTGATTCATCTATGAGTGAATTGAGGTATCTAGCGTCGAGAACGATTTTTAATGATTCTCCTTTAGCTAGAATGATAACGGGGTTGATGAATGTGTTGCCTTTTGGTTGTTCTTCTTTATTAACCGGTGATATAATGTTGTATTGTTCTAAAATATCGAGTAATCTGTTTACTTTATCATGTAAGTGAATTGGTACTTTACTTGCTCTCTGTTTTTTGAAAACTGCGTCTGGTTTTAATGGGAGATGTAGTGATGAACTGATTTTGCCAACATCGAATTTTGATGTTGCATAGACTGATGAATATTTAATTAGCTGTTTGGCTAATTTTTCGAATTCGTCTTGTGTTATTTGTGAATGTTGGAAATTAAACATTGTTAAAAATTTTTGTTGGTCCTCTGTATAGTTACTTATGTGGAATGTAGGTTTGAAATATGGAGTTTTTGTGAAATAATCCGTATTTCTGTTTTCGTTACTTATTATATTATTTATAGATAATTCTTCATTAAGAATTGTAGATTGGCAAATATCTAGTAATTGGAGTATATTATTTACGCGATAGGCTTTTTCGTGTATTGGTGATATTGTAGCGTTAGTTTCACAATATCCTAAAAGTCCTAAAGGTAATGTTACTTGGTAAGTTGTGTTGTTATAAACATGTAAGGAAATAATATCTGAATTCGAATTTTTCAAATATTTTATTGAAGAGATTGTGATTTTGAAAAATTTATGAATAGGTTTGAATTCAAAATCTGACATATAAAATTTTTGTTTATTTTGTTCTTTATCATATTGGTGAACTTGTTTGATTGAAAAATTATAGATGTTTCCTGATAGTGGTTTCAGGTGTTTTCTTTGTTGGTTAAATATCGGATAAAATTTTGAAAAAAATGGTGGTTGTTTATTTAATCTTTGAAAAAATGTTAAGGATGTTTCTTTTGTTTTTGTATATTTATCTTTGATTAATATTTTACTATTTAGGATGTTAATTGTTGGTATATACTTTGAAATAAATGGTATTCCAATGATATTATATTTAATATCAGTGATATGGAATATTTGTTTAAATGGCTTGTTTAGAATTTTACTTTGCTCCATTGTTCTGGTAGGGAGGAGAAATAATTGGATTTTTCCGTAGTTTATCAATGTTGATCCTTGTGCTGTTGCTAACTTACTGGAGGTTTCGAGAGGTGTTAGCTTTGGATGTAAAGTTTTTATTTCATTCCATGTGGGAATGTTTATTATGTTTGATTCTGCTCCTGAATCAATTAAAAAATCTATTTCAAGGTCTGGTGGTTGAAATTCTTTATTTCTTGGGCTTTCTAAGAGAAATGGTATTGTCCAAATTTTTTCTTTGGGTTGTTCTTTTTGTATATTTTGATAAATGTGGTTTGTATTTAAGCATTTTGTTTTGGTATTTTTATTGGTTTGATTTGTAGTGTTAATCTCGTTTGTTTCTTGTGTCGTTGGTGTGGAATTTATGGGTGTAGTGTAATAATTATGAAGAAATTCTGATTGATTTTCATATATATGTGATGGAAAGGGTTGTTCATATATGACAGATTCATAGTCATTTTCGACTTTTATCATATTGATAGCAAGAGTGTTTTCAGTATCACTTTCTGAATCTGATGATGTACAGTTTATTTGATTGAGTTGTAACGCATCAGTTACTGTGTCATCAATACCTGGAGGGTCTGATGTTGTTTCTGGATTAGACTGTACTTGATTGATTTGTCTTTGATGTTTAGGTGTACTGTTTCTATGACGATTATTAGATTTATTATAGTTATTATTATTTCGGTGTGGTGATTGGGAATAATTTCTATAACGATTATTATAACTTGGGTGTCGATTTTGTGAATTATTTCGCGATCTGTTTTGGTAATTATTGTTTGGTCTGTTATAGTTCGATCTATTATATGAGTTATTCCTTGATCGATTGTTCGGGTAATTCTGGTTTCGGTTGTTTGAATAACTTCTATTTCGATTATAGGAGTAGTTTCTATTCCTATTGTATGATGAATTTCGTGATTGATTGTTTGGATAGTAGTTATTTCTTGATTGGGAATTAGATCTAGAAACAAATCGTTGTGTATTTGAATTTGATCTGGAGTAGTTATTTCTACTATTTGGTCTATTGTAGTGATTTTGTGATGAATTATACGTGTTTCTTCGTTCTGGTGATCTTCCTCTATAACTTGAGTTATATGGGGATTGATTTCTTGTATAATTTGTATTGTTCGGGAGTGGTTTTCCTGAACTGTTGTTGCTGTGAACTGTTTTTTTCGGTAGATTTTGATCTTCTTTCATGTATTGATAGAATGATTTATTTGGTTCTTTGTATTTTTGAGGTTTATTTTGACTATCTTGCTGTTTTTGTCTACATTCGGAAATACTATGTCCGTATCGTCGGCAATAATTACACCATTTTTTGAAAGATGGTTTGCCTTTAAAGTTCGGGTTCTTTTCGTAAATATTGAGTATTTCAGTGATTTTTTCAACGAGGTCTGTTTCTGATTCCTGTATATTATTAATATTAGTGGGAGTCGTTTCAATTCTGTTTACGTATTGTAATTTCAGATTTTCCGTTTCTTCTAGTTTCATCGTGATTTCTGCTTGTTCTAGTTTGTCTACTAGTTTTCGAAAATCTAAATCGGGTTCTCGAATTGAAGAAGGATGGGATGCTCTCTTTTTTATTGCTATTTTCCTTAATTGTGGTGTTAAGGTCATCATTAAGATTTCTGTCATCTTTGTGTTTTTATAGTCATGTGTATTTAGTGAATATGCTTTTCGAACTAGTGTTTCGATTCGTACTGCTATTTGCTTGATGGTTTCGTTTGGTAATCTGCGAATTTCATTACATAAAACTCTTTGTTGTTGTTTGTTTCTTTCAGAGTCAAACATTTTTGAAAATTCTTGTGTAAATCTTTTCCAGTTTGATTTTATTTCTAGAGGTAGTACTGAAAACCATTTTTGGGCTGCGCCATCTAAGGTTGTTTGTATTAACGCTGTGCGTCGATGTATCCAATTTTGATGTAGTGGCGTATTAATTGGTTCAGGTCCTATATTTAAAATCAAATTTGCTGTTACTGCATTTAAATAATCTTCTACAGAGTATTCAGGGTCTGTTCCTGTGAAAACCATTAAAGGTTTGTTTGATGTTATTGATGATCCACCCATTAGGTATGGATTCATTGTCATTTGTAATGATTCTGCTGCATTTGGCATTTGAGAAAAATTTGAAAGTTGGTTTCTTGTTATTTCATGTTGTTGAAGATAATATGGGAGTGGTATTTCATTTTGCATTTGTGATGGTTGATACGAGTGTGCAGTCATTGGATTTTGTTGTTGAAATGGTTGAAAAGATTGTGTATTAATTGGATTTTGTTGTTGAATTGGTTGTTGATGTTGTGCATCTATCGGTTGTGGAGAAAAATTCCTATGATTTGTACGTGTTTTCTGTATTCCTTGTCTACGATATTCTTGAGTATTTTGTGCAAATATATCTGGTTGTAAGAAATCATCATCTGAGGATAAATAATCCATTTGATAAGATGTTTGTTTTTTATTTTTATTTTGTTGAAAAAATGGGTAATTTTCACTGCGATCCTGTGGAGGATTTGGTTGAAAATTTTTGGAATTATATTGGGCCGTTGGGTTATCCCAGTTTCGAGGTTTTGTATATTGATTAAAATTCCTTTGTGGTTGATAATTTGTTTTTGATGGATGTGTATAATTATAATTATGGTCTGCAAAGTTGTTTCTAGTGAATGTTTTGCGTGTTTTTGATGGTATTGTCATGGGTCTGTATGTTTGGTAATCCATATGGGAATATTTTGGAGCAACCGAAGGTTTAACGGTTGATTGTAAGGTTACCTGTGTTTGTGAAGGATTTGTATTTCTTGGTGTTGTTAAATTTGGGCGTATTGGTGAAATACTTTGTTGTGTAGTTGTTGTGTGTACAATTTCTTCATTTATGAAGTGTGATGGTGTCTGGATATCTTGTTGAGTAAGATTCCTAGTTCCATTGAGGTTTTCGTTGTGTATGACTGTCGAGTTTAAACTATTATTTTGTGTATCGGGTAAAAATGTATTATAGTTTAATGGTGTTGCATCAATTGTTAATGGTATTACTCTTACATAATCTCTTATGTAAGATATTGTACCTATTGCTTGACTTGAGATTGATTGTGGAAAGCTTATAAATGCGGGATGAGACCATTCGGGGTCCCAAACATAATCTGATTGTTCTGTGATAGCGGTATCATCGTTCGAATTTTGGGGTCGAAAATTTTTTCTTGCTTGTGCAATTAAATCAATATTGTGTGTGAAATAATCTATTATGAACCATGCCAAAATTTTTTGTAAATCGTGTTTGGTATGTTGTGAAACGTCGTCTTTCGTGAAATTTTCTTTAATGATGTTTAAATAACTAGAGAGTAGTGTGATTTCATGTCGTACTCTTAAATGTTTAGATGTTTCTGTCGGTGAGACATTTGTTAATGGGAGTTCATTTTCTAATATCGAAATATAACTATATATTATTGCGAAAACTTCATTGGTGAATATGGAGTTTGCTCTTTGTGAGTTATGGTATTGGATGCTTTTTATATATTCTGAAAAAACTTTTGAAAATTCTAAATCAAGATCGTCTGTTTGTATAGTATATGTTTTATTATTATGGTTTGGGGAAGTGAACTCTATGGAGTAGATTCCATACTGTTGTGTTATGTTGCATATATCTTTTAAGTAGTGATCTATGATTTTTCTTTTGATTTTTACATCGGGGAACTCTGTTTTACATGGACTGATTCCGGGTTCAAATAAGTTTACGAGTAAATTTTGACAAAATATGTGTTGTCCTCTATCAGTATCTGCATCTACTATAAAAGGAAAGATTTCATCGTCATCTGGAGTTTCGTCACCTGGGGTGTGTGTTGAACTCATTTTTCCGTTCGATGACTGTTAATATATAATTATTAATGTGTCGAATTGGTTGATTCCAATTGTATAAATGTACTGGTTTGTGTTTATACTGCTTTTTTATTCTTCTTTTTCCTCTTTGTGATGAATTTGAAGTTGTTTCTGAGTCAGAAAAATATAATTGATCGTGTTGTGGGTAATTTTTATCTATTGATTCTTTTAATTTGTAAAGTTCGTCTAAACTGTTGGTTTCTGATTCTGAAAATGCGTTTCGATTTTTTGAAAATCTTTTTCGTGTTATTTGTCTTTGTTTAGTTATTATCTTCCTCTTTAGTGTTTGTCGTTTTGTGCGAATGTATCCAACTGTTTGTGTATGAGGTGTGATTACAAGGTCGTATTTTTTGTTATCTATTTCACAATTGTGTAAAATGATTGTTTGTTTATTTCCTAGGTTTTTAAATGACATAAGGTTTAGAATGACGGATGCAAAAAGTTGTTAAATGATTTCTATTTTCCTAAACTATTAGTTCTTACGATTTTTTGGTTAGCTTAACCTGGGTCTTTTTGTTCAGGGTTGGAGAGAAAAGTATATCGATTCCGAAGAATGATTTTTACTTTCTCGTGACTAGTATAAGCTAAGGTGTTAACTTACTTAATCTTACTTAGGGGTAGTGATTGTGTTCAAGGGTTGGAGAATAGTAAATCGATCCACAAGGTTCAGGTATAATTAGAACGCGAGTAGTTCGTTAGATACTATTTTAAACTTACTAAGTCTAAGATTTATCCTGGGTCTGGTAAGAGGGGGGATCAAGTGAAGGATGAATAACCGAAGTTCTTCACTGTTTATCCTAATTTGAATGATTAGTTTTGTTTAAAAATTTCTATTAGTCTTGGGTCTTTAGAAAGGGTTGGGTAGTGAATCGACGTTTGAGGTCGTTAGACACTAATTAAGTGGGTGGGGGAGAACAAAATTGTTCTGTTTGATCCAAGGATAAGCCTTGATGATCAAATTTGAGATTTTAATTAGGTAGAAAATGATTTAAGATCCAAGGATAAGCCTTGATGATCTGATTTTAAATTAAGTGATTTTAAGTTTTAATAAAGTTTTAAATTTGTGTAAAGGAAAGATTTAGTGTTTTATGATATTAGTGAGTTGATGATTGCTGTTATGTTTTAGGTGATGAAGCTGGAACAACAAGATGATTTATGATTACTAACCATTTATTGTCATGCTACTAATTTTTATTTTTATTTTCCAATAAATATTTTTCAAACATGTTTTGTATAATACTGCAGAGTTTTAGAAAAACGATCTTAGATCTTTTTATCAATCGTTATTGTATAATATTAATTTTGTTTAGCGCCTGAAATGATTTTGAAGATTAACTTCAAGGTTTTATGTTTGCAAATGGAAATCTAAATTCATTGCAAGTAGTATTCGAAATATAAAAGTTTGTTCTGGCTTTTGCCGAACTATCATATAACTATACGGCAAGTTTCTACTTTGTCGTATGTCGTCTTTGGTTCGAGGTCTTCTTCCAATTCCGGGTAGTTCTGTTATGGTTCGGAATATTGGCTCTGATCTATTGAGTCGGAGAGACATTTCAATTAAATTATTGTCGTATAACATTTTTTAAATGTTTTTGTCTAATTTCTAATCTAATTTTGGTTAATTCTAATCTAGTAAGGTCTTGTTCGAGACTTATGGTCGCACCAGATGAGTTATGACTGGAGTGTATAACTCATAGAGTAATTTCGGATAGGGTACACCGTCTGCTCGTCACGCTATCTTATTTTCGGCCGGATAGATTCCTGCAACTTCTTAGTCTAATACCGATCCTAATCTTACTCTTATACTATCTAGTCTCAGGTTGTTTAACTAGTCTCTGCTAGGCTCAATAGATCTAGGGTATACTGGTTTATTGCGGCTGCTGAAGTGCTCGGGAGAGTCCAACTAATTTCTAAGTTAAATTCAAATCTCTCTGGTGCTGAAATTACAAGTAACTTCAGCACTTACAAATAAGTGGGTTGTTAGTTAGATGGATCATGATTGGTTAATATTAAATACTTTACATTGGTAAAACATTTAATTTATCCAATCATAATATGTAGTTTAGATCAGGTTCCAGGAGACTGAGAAAGAATGAATTTTGAGTTTACACAATTAAAAAAAATTGTCAATTTAGAAAAATTCAAATTTTCTGAGCTGCAAAAGAGTCAACCAGATCAAATTGTTCCAAACTTTGCTCGATCAGGTAAAGGCGAAATATCAACTTTAACAAGCCGTACTATAGCTACCAATTTTTTTTTATCAATAACTTGTCATTTAATTGATTAGGTTATAGTTTAAAACGCAGATAATATCAAAGAAACAGTATCTGCCCAGATTGCAGCTTGTATACATTCAAACTTTATTTTGCGCTTTTTTGCTAACAATTTTTCAACCAATTTCAAATCCTTTGGAAATTGGTCCAAAAAATGACCACCAATGAAAAAAAAAGCTTATTTCCCCGTTTTCCGATCCTTCCGGTTATTTTGAGGCAATATTTTTTCAAACTTAGGGTTTGGAACGTCATAGAAATTGTTCCAACTTGGTTGAAAGAAGCTTATTTGTCATAATTGATTTGTTACAAGGAGCAAAATTGATTCTTTTGTACACTATATGGCGTGTGGGGGGATGATTTTGGCAAAAAATTTCAAATTTTAGAATTTTTTTTTTCATTTTCGTTTATTACATTTCATTTGTTAATGTTATTACTGCTCCATAAACTCCATAAAGGTTAAGTTTTTTATCTTTATCCCGTGCCAAAAAATTTTTTTATTTCTTGACTTGAAATACTTCGCATCTAATCTAATTTCTGGTTAGAAATTCTTTTTGAAATGTTTAAATAAAGCATGGATGTTCTTCAAATTCATAATTTCTAATCCCAATTCTGATTCAGAAATTAGCTAAACCTACGCTAATTCTAGCTAGAAAAAAGTCTCCTGCTGGGTACGGGATATGAAAAGTTTTAAGCAAGAAGAAATTTCCTACGCAACGTTTCTTTTCCTAGTTTGAATGACACCGTTTTTTTTCCAATGCAGGCAACATTTTCTGCAGCATTTGCGAAACTTTAAAGCTAATTGTTCTTATTTTGACGTTTTTTTGTGGGAAAAAAAATCCTATCTTACAACTTTTCTTATTAAAAAAGTTTTGACAGCTGTGGGAAAATAATTCGAACACTAAAATTTATTCGGAAGCGTTATTTTAAAGTTAAGTGTTTTCGAAACATTAATTTGCTTTGAAAAAATCACCTTTCAAGAAAAAATCACCTTCAAAAAGTTCTAAGATAGCGAAACATTTTGTAGGATGGTCAATTTGGGAGCGTAACGTAGAATGGTGCAGCGGTTAAGCTCAAATGACAAATGCCGACAAACAGCAGACAACCTCAATAATGATATTCAGAACGCTTGGAAGTATCTGTTGGCATTTCATAAAAAAATAGCAAATATTAGCAATACAGAATATTAGCACCCGAAAGTTTAGAATTTTTTTTGGCATTATAGGGTAATTAAGCTATGGCTATCTTACAAGAGCTCACATTGTAAATTGGAGCGCACGTGCGATTTGAATATTTGAAAGTTAATTTCTGACACTAAGCATAATGTCAAAATGGAGTTGACTCTTAGTATCAACTCTTGAATAATAGAGGAGTATGTTTTTGCTATTTCACACATGTTCTTTCACGACAAGGCATGAACGAAAAAAGAAGCATTAGAACGCATGAAGGAAAAAAAATCATTCGCATAGTTTCGCGCACTTTTCCGGGCTCTTTCACAATTTTCCCGGCTCTTTCACAGTTTTTCGGCCTCTTTCCCTCAGAAAGAGCAAAAGCATACTCTTCAACAGTTAGAACACAGTTGAAGATGGCCTCGGGCAAAATAGCCGCACTCGGGCATTTGATGCCCTCAGGCCGGGCTATTTTTCCCTCGGGCATCTTTCAACTTTTACAAAGTAGTTGTTTGCATTGCCCGAAGAATCTCATGGAAGTACAGTTGTTGGCATTGCCGAAGAAAATGCATACTGTCAAATGGAGTTGACCAATTCTTGAAAAAGATTATAGAAGAGTACATGTTACCAAATCCTTTCTTGAAAATTCACATTGCTGTAACAAACAAAACGAGTGAGAAAAAAGCAGGCCTGCCACGGGGCTATTAAATCAAGCAGATTTTAAAAATCATCGAAAAACAGATTGAAGAAAAATCAACCGAAACTCAGACGTAATTTTTCGTGCAGCACTCCTAATTTGTTCAAATTTTTTGGAACTGAGAAGATTTACGAACTCGTCTAGTAATTTCCCAGGTCAAGGTCCCAGACTCATTTCCAGACTTTCGCGACAAAATGTTGGCATGTCCAGACTTTCCAGACCAAATTAGGCATGTCCAGACATTGGCGACCAAAACCTGGCATTTCCAGACTTTCGCGACCATGATGACCATGATCCGTCGCGGCTTTCGCGACCGAAGCGGAGGTGCGCGACCAAAACATCGCGACTCATTTGGTATGTTTTGCCATATCTCAACTTTCGCGACCGAAAAAGTCAGGCACGACTTTTGCGACCGAGGCGGATACGGAGCGACCCTGCGGCTCAGGAAACGGCGTGATCGGCGCGACCAGACTCAGCAATTTCCAGGACTTTCCAGGCCGAGATGGAGACAGCGCAATTTTCCAGACCAATATGGAGACGGCGCGCCTTTAAAAATTTCAGGGCTATCGCGGCCGAAATTGAGACGGCGCGACTTTCCAGACCAGCATGGAGACAGCGCGGCTTTTGAAAATTTTTTTAGGGCTTTAGCGACCGAGGTGGATATGGCGCGATTTTCGCGACTACGGTGGATACGGCGCGACTCACAAAATGCGCGACTTTCCGGCGCGACTCACAAAACTCGCGAGATGGCACGACTTTCCGGACCAAAGCGGAGACGTCAAGACCTTTCAGACCAAGGCGGCAGAGAGGGAGCGACTTTCCAGAACATCGCGGAGACGGTGTGACCAAGATTCAATACCTCGTGACCAAGGCAGAGACGGCGCGACTTTCCGGACCAAAGCGGAGACGGCGCGATCTTTCAGACCAAGGCGGCGGAGAGGAGGCCACTTTCCAGACCATCGCGGAGACGGCGTGACCAAGATTCAACTCCTCGTGACCAAGGCGGAGACGGCGCGACTTTCCGGACCAAAGTGGAGACGGCGCGACCTTTCAGACCAAGGCGGCGGAGAGGGAGCGACTTTCCAGACCATCGCGGAAACGGCGCGACCAATAATCAGTTCCTCGCAACCAAGGCGGAGACGGCGCGACTTTCCGGAACAAGGCGGAAACGGCGCGACTTTTCAGATCATCGCGGAGACAGAGTGACCAAGAATCAATCCCTCGCAATCAAGGCGGAGACGACGCAATTTTTTCCGACCAAAGTGGAGACGGCGCGACTTTTCAGACCAATGCGGAGAGGGCGCGACATTCCAGACCATCGCAGAGACGGCGTGACCAAGAATCGATTCCTTGCAACTGTGGTGGATGTGGCACGACTTTAGCAATCAGATTGGAGACGGCCCAAACCAAGGCGCATACGGCGCGACTTCCTGACCAAGGTGGAGACGGCGCGACTTTGCGGGCAAAAGCGGAGACCGCGCGACTTTTCAGACCATCGCGGAGATGGCGTGACCAAGAATCAATTCCTCAACAACCAAGGCAGAGACGACGCGACTTTCCAGACCAAAGCTGGGACGGCGCGACTTTTCAGAGCAAGGCGGAGACGGCTCGTCTTTCCTTTCCAGACCGAGGCGGAGACGGCGCGACTAAGAAACAATTCTTTGCGACCGTGGTGGATGCGGCGCGACTTTAGCAATCAGAGTGAAGACGGCCCAAACGGCGCTACCAAGGCGCAAACGACGCGACCTTCCAGACCAAGGCGGAGACGGCGCAAGTTTCCAGACCGAGGCGGAGATGGCGCGACCAATAATCAATTTCTCGCGACCAAGACGGAGACGGCGCGACCTTTCAGACCAAGGCGGCGGAGAGGCAGCGACTTTCTAGACCATCGCGGAGACGGCGTGACCAAGATTCAGTTCCTCGTGACCAAGGCGGAGACGGCGCGACTTTCCGGACCAAAGCGGAGACGGAGCGACCTTTCAGACCAAGGCGGCGGAGAGGCAGCGACTTTCTAGACCATTCTGGAGACAGCGTGACCAAGATTCAGTTCCTCGTGACCAAGGCGGAGACGGTGCGACTTTCCGGAACAAAGCGGAGACGGCGCGACCTTTCAGACCAAGGCGGCGGAGAGGGAGCGACTTTCCAGACCATCGCGGAGACAGCGTGACCAAGAATCAATTCCTTGTGACTAAGGCGGAGACGGCGCGCGTTTCCGGACCAGATAGGTCATGTATACGAGAGAGACTAGGAGCTGTGGGGGCGGCAGTTTCAGAAAGGATCATCGGAAACATCCTGTGCGGCATAGAGGGACATTATACTAAAGACTGTCCTAAAACTAATATTGAGAGGGGAATTAATTATCGATTGTTGATGAATTTTCTAGATTAAACTGAACAATATCTTACCCATCAACAAATCTAAAATTATTTGTGACAGGAAGCGTATGCCCTAGTTCACAAATTATGGTTTCCGAAATCGTTCTTACATGATCTGTGAGTTGAACTGATTGAAATAGTTTTTCCAAATGAGATCAACGTGACGAAGGACTCATTGAAGTTGTTGATCTAATGCTTGCACATACCATGCTGTAATGGCAAAACCCGTATCACATATTTATGCTGTAACGGCAAAGTTACTTGATGTTAATGGTACTTCACCGTGTTAAAGAGTGTTTGGTTTAAGTCCCCCCACCAAAATCTTGAATCAAACCCCTCGATGAGGCAGAAACCGGACATAGACACACAAAAGAGACAGTTGAGAACTAAACGATCGGTATGAAGAAATTTCATCAAAGCAGAAAAAAATTGCCAAAAAAAACAAAATGGTTCCGGTGATAGAATTAAGTAAGGTTACGTAACGAACATTTTGGCTAGACCCAGTAAAATTATTTACGTGCGATGGAACGACAGTGATAATCGAACACTGAAAACTGAGTTAAGTTTTATGCTTAGCTCATAGAGTAATTACGGATAGGGTGCACCGTCTGCTCGTCACGCTATCTTATTTTCGGCCGGATAGATTCGTGCAACTTCTTAGTCTGATACCGATCCAAATCTTACTCTTATATCTACTAGTCTCAGGGTGTTTAACTAGTCTCTGCTAGGCTCAACAGATCTAGAGTATACTGGCTTATTGCGGCTGCTGATGTAGTTTAGATCAGGTTCCACCCATCCGGGGTTTACAGAGTTTTGAGTTTTTATCTTTCTTTCTGTAATTGAAGGATGGATGATGAACGTTGGTATTTGGCGAACATCATTTTCTTATCTGGTTCCTCCTGAAGAAGAACGTTTCAGGATGCTGGAATTATGGACATGAACTTGTTAGTCTTGTCGTTCGACAATGACTGTGATCCCCAATGAAATCAATCCGATTTCAAAATGGTTTGCTATGTCAAGTTGTTCTGTATTAGTAGAGAACTGTCTGTGTTCATCCTCGTCTGGGAATGGCGTGAAGATCGTGTTTGGAGGGAATGCCTTGTAACTCGGATCTGTACGTATACTTGAGCATCGAGGTAGTCATTGGTCTGGTTCAATGAAGTCCTTTTCTGCGAAGTCAAGTCGCACTCTAAATCCTTTGAGTTGTGATAGTGAGCGGCATGTCGGTTGTGTTTTGGCCATTCTGTAGGTCGAGTGTGATGGGATCATCTAGTCTTTGGATGTTTGTCTTGGTAGTTGTGACTGATCTATATACTGCATATTATGATTTACATTTTATAAAATTTGATTAATTTGGTTTTTTAGTTATGATCTTGATTAGTTCTTTTCACAACAGCGTTTTATTTTAGTTCAGTTATTGTGAAGAGTTACTCACCCTTGAGTACCTCTTATTAAAAATTGTAATGTGGTCACAAAGCGTGGGTATAGCACGGTGGGTTAGGCCGGCTAAAGAGCATGCTCAGGTCGTCCTCTCTGGTGGGTTAGGCCAGGAGTGGGAGTATGATTTCATGCTGTTTTCTTGAGAGGTCCTGTTATGTGATAACATTTTTGTGTTGGTTTTTTCTGGTTTTTCTTATGTTACTTTGGTTGTGTCCTTTTCTCAAAAATCAAAATGTTTTTGGTTTGGGTTTGTTTTACGACTTTTTTGTGTTTTATTATTTCGTTCTTAGACTTTATAATAGTCTTCAAAAGAATAAATTATCCAGTTTTAGCTGGGTTGATCCGGTTTGGGTACCGTGGGGTTTTTTCTTAGTCATGCTGTTATTTTATAATTATTGTGTTTAGTAAGCTGCGTTGGTTAGTTTGGTTTAATATATATCCGTTCCAACCGGGTTAACGAAAAGTTGGAAAGTTGTTATCGCTTGTTAGAGTTGTTGTTAGTGAAAACTGAAAACTTGAAATCATAATTTTAAACAATTCTTCGTGGTTGAGCTGTGCGATTGTAGATAGAATTCTTGTGCGAGTAAATGAAAAGATAGAAAAGGTTAGTACTGCTTTCTCATTTTTACGAATTTATGGCTTATAAATTGAATTTTACTGCTTTAGGGGAATTTTAAAATTATAAATTTTCATCGTATTTAATTTTACTAATTCTTGGAAAAATAAATTGTAGATTAATTTACTTCACCGGGTATAAATTTTATTACATTATTTAGTGTGAAATATTTAAGAAATTTATTATAATTTAACAAGTTTGTATTTTTATTTGTCTTTTTCTGTTTTGTAAATGATTGTGGTGAGAAGACTAAAAGAATATTTTAGACATTGATAGGAAATGGTTACCACAATTTTGAATTTATTAGTTAAAACTATTTAATTCATATTTACCTTAGTCATCTGGGAAAAGCCATGTGGGAAGATGTCGTGAATCAAGTTTGATGTTGTTAGTAACTTGGCTAGTATGCGTATGACATTTTTAGTTTGCAGTAGTGGCCAAGGCAATTGAAGTGCGTTGATGGTGTTTAGTTCTTCGGTGCCTACTGTGAAATCATGAGGTGTGTTTTGGATTAGGTTATAAAGTTTATGGTTATATTTGGTGTTATGGATAAATTCTAATATCGGTATTTCTATAGGTTGTATGAATTCATGCGGAATAAAAAAGGGTCGTGATTCTTCATCGTTGAAGGTCTTAGTGAGGGGACCGAAAATATACAATTGGGTGATTGGATCATAGTTGCGAAGGATGCCTTGAAGGCTAGTGTTTTTAATGCGATATGTAAAATTAAGAAAAAATGGTGAGGTGTATTTAGAGTTAATGAACTGAAAACGGTGGTGAGGTTGTCGTGATGGTGTGTGTAAATCAAAATGATTTTGTATAAAACGATAATAGGTGTAAGTGTGCGTTTGTTTATTGCGTAACATAATATCGTGGGAACAGTGCAAATCGCGTTCCTGTGAAAGAAAGTGAAAGGTTAGCGAAAATAACTGAAATTTGTCATAAAAGGTTTCATATGCTTGTATGTCAACAAGTGCTTCTGAAATTATATGATCGTGCTTTTTATCAAAAATATTAAGTGTGAATAGATATGGGGTTTTAATGAAAAACGTTTCTGTTAGTTGCGGGTTTGCAAAACGATCGTCGTCTAAAAACTGATCTTGGTTAGGACGGATGATGTTATGATCGTAGTATTCAATTGAGTAATCGTTAGCTCGGGGTGCAGTGAATGTTTTTAATAATTTTTATATCCGACATATGTAAATTGTCGGGGTGTGAGTGAGGTGGTTAGTCTCTGGGTGGTTGATATACTCTCTGGCTGTTCCGGGTTTGGATGGGAATGGTTGATTTGGAAACTTTCTCTTAAAAGTGCGGTAAGCTCGGCTAGTGCTGGTAGATGTTTCTGTTGATGTGGATGATTGAGCTAATGATGGAGTATAATCTGAAAGTGGTGTAGGTGTTGGTGGATTTGATGATGTTGCTGTTGATGATAGTTGATGTATAGTGAAAGTGTGGAGGTATATTAATTATTGTTGCAGTGTTATAAAATTGTCAAGTTCTTCAAAAATTGGTATATTATCTGGGGGGTTATTTTTCGATCTTTCGGAATTAAATGTAGAATAGATTGGGGTTACTTGGGAAGCATGAGAAGGGGTGGAGAGGGATGGGGGTGGATGATTTGTTTGAATGGATCGAAAGGGGGGTTTTGAAAAGGCTGAAGAGTTGGAGGGAACGATTTGAGATGTTTTTATCAATCTTTATTGTACAATAATAATTTTATCTAGCGCCTGAAATAATTATTGAAGTTTTCTTCAAGGATTTTATGTTTGCAAATGAAAATCTAAATTCATTGCTAGTAAGATTCTAAATATAAAAGTTTGTGATGGCTTTTGCCGTACGACCATGAAACTAAATGGTAAGTTTCTATGTAGTCGTATGTGGTCTCTTGTCCGAGGTCTTTTTCCAATACCGGATAACTCTAGTATTGTACGGAATAGCGGCTCTGATCTATTGAATCGTAGAGACATTTCAATTAAGTTATTGTCGTGTAACATTTTGAAAATCTCTTGTCTATTTTCTAATCTACTTTTTGGTTATTTCTAAGCTATCTTGTTTTTTAAGGTCTTATTCGAGACTTATGGTCGCACCAGATGAGTTAAGTTTTATGCTTAGCTCATAGAGCAATTTCGGATAGGGTACACGGTCTGCTCGTCATGCTATCTTATTTTCGGCCGAATAGATTCGTGCAACTTCTTAGTCTAATACCGATCCTAATCTTACTCTTACATCCACTAGTCTCAGGGTGTTTAATTAGTCTCTGCTAGGCTCAATAGATCTAGAGTATACTGGCTTATTGCGGCTGCTGAACTTCTCTCGGAGAGGTAACTAATTTCTAAGTTAAATTCAAATCTCTCTGGTGCTGAAATTACAAGTAATTTCAGCACTTACAAATAAGTGGTTTGTTAGTTAGATGGATCATGATTGGTTAATTTTAAATATTTTATAGTGATAAAATATCTAATTTATATCCAATAATAAAATGTAGTTTAGATCAGGTTCCAAAACGTATCAATCATGCACAAAACACAGAAATCGGGTTGTAAACCCTAAAAGCAAGATGAAGACTTAAAAGAGAACAAGACTGCTCGTATCAAAGCAAAGCCCTGAATGTTCAGACTGCCTTTTAAGGTCTATGGAACAGCAATAACAGGTATCATAAATTTAATTTTTTGTTTTTCAGTTTTTCGCGAATCGGTACCCTTGAAACATTAAATTTGTTCCAATCCGTCTTTGATCCGGCATTATTTTCATTCATCTGCTTATTATCTAATGGGGCAATATTAACACTAATGGCCTGGTTTAACTTGCTTACTTGGAGGCAATTTCCCTGAGATTTTTTAATACTCAGTTCTGATTGGCCGAAAATAAGTCAAAATAGATTTCAAGCATTTGGTCCCTCCAGCATGAGGGACGCCACATAGGAAAAATAATCACATGTGAAATTGTTTTTAAAATTTAAGCTCAGGACAACAACACCATATAAAAAATTTCGTCAAAAATGGCTAGTTACAAAGCCGAAATTTGTCTGAAGAAAAAAATCACCCCGAGAACAAATATTCCGTTACTTTCGTTGCGAATGTCGGAACAACAACTCAAAGAAACAACATTACGACTTCTAACAGTTGTTATAATTGTAGTACTGAAATGGTTTGTCCGGATTGCAATCCGTAGATCGTATTTGATTGGTCCATTAATCTCATTTTGATAAGCCAACAATTGACAGTCTCTCCACTTTGGAGTAAAAAAAGAAATCAATTGATTGACCGAGTCCCCTTCGCCCTTCCCTAACATTCACGACAACCAATGGCTAGCTATCAATATCCATTGTAACAAGAAACTTGCCATTGATCCACGATGCCAACATTTGATCAAGGAGAAGAAAACCGCAAAGGTTGATGACTCAATTAGAAGAAATTTCTTAATGAGATCAACCGGAATTAAAACTGAAGAGTTAAACCAAACTTAATATGCTGACAGTCAATTGAAGAAAGTCCAACTTGCGAAACCGTCAAAATCTATTCGTAGTGAAATGCAGACAAGACTGCTCGTATCAGGGCGACGAGGCCCTGATGTTCCGACTGCCTCTAAAGATCTACGTTTTGCTCCTATTAACATATCAATTATGGCACATAAGCTGCTTTGAACCAATTTGGCACAATTTCTAGGACGGATTAAATCTCAGTTTACGCGTTAATAGCGCGAAATATATCGCGCGTTAATTGTCCCAAATTGGCCAAAATGGCAATCTTCAAACCCCCAAAAGTTATCACGGGTGAAATATCTTTTCAAATTTAGGCTCAGGGCAAGCATTAAGCATAAGTCGATTATAAGAAATGTTTTTAGATAACTTTATTGTTACTTTTCTTCATGCTTTGACTTTATTTCGGGAAAAAACTTTTCACACCTCAAAATTTCACACCTTTTTGAAATTGTTTATGCCATTTGGGAATTAATTTGTTATTAGGCCATTTGGAAATTATACCATATGGGAAGTTACCATTACAAGATAACCGGCTACTTGTGTTCAATTTTAAAGGTTAATCGAAACTTGCTCGACGACACAAGATTAAAAAAACTTTCAAATATCTTTTTCTCCAAGCTAGGCAAACGTTCCTGACAATTTTTTTTCTAAAATTTGATTTCCTAGAATTTCTATAAACGCTAAATCAATCTAACTTATCTTTGTTTACTTCGAAAGTTACATTATAGGAGCAGTCAATTTTTCTTTTATTTGATTTAAAGAATTGTAGCTTGTGTTTTTTTTCAGGTTTTTCGTCTAATTCATTTTTTTTCGATGAACTATTTTAGTTTTTAAAAAAGTGCGGGTTTCTTCCAAAACGAATGTTTTTTTTTTGTAAGAAATGGGGCAAATATTGGCGCAAAATATTTATGAATACTCTCTCAATTCATAAATGTTTACTTTGAAGCAGTTTTTCCCGACTTCTGATGATATAGTTTACATAGTTTTGTTGAATAAGCTTTTATAGTGCGATTTTGATATTGTGCGGTTTTGATAACGAGGAACAATTCATTTGGATTAAAAGGAGTGAAACTGAGGTATTAAAAATTAACACAATTTCAAACCAATTACCTGATGGTACTTGGACCGTCTTAAGATTGTAATTGTGTTCCAAATTATCGCTGAAAATTGCGGTATAAAAAGGCTGTTAAAAGTCCATTAACGTTTAGTACTCATCTTCCTTCGACAAATGTTACAAAAAATAAATGAAATGAATTTGAACATAATTAATTTATTGCTCCGACTTTCGGAATGGATTAGTTGTGCTCGGGTGGGGAGTTTTTCTTCAGACAAATTTCGACTTCTTAAATAGCTATTATTGATAGAATTTTTATCATCATTCAAAAAGTTCTGTTGTCCTGAGCTTACAATTGAAAAGATATTTCACCACTGATATTTTGTCGTAAAGTTATGGGGGCTTAAAGATTGTCATTTGGGCCAATTTGGGACAATTAACGCGCGATATATTTTGCGCTATTAACGCGTAAGCGGAAATTTGATCCGTCTGAGGAATCGTTCCAAATTGGTTCAGCGAGGCTTATTTGCCATGTTTGATTTGTCACTAATTCATTCGATCAGATTGTTTTAAGTCAGCACTATAAAGGCTTTTTTTGCGAAACGCGAAAAACAAAACTAGTTGAGCCGCGAAACAAAGAAGCGTGAACAAAACAATCGAGCACAATGACACATGTCATCGAAATGAAGCAAAATTTTGCCTCCCATTGCAAAAAAAATGGCTTCCAAAAAGTCAGTGTTAATTTAGAATGAGAGAACTTAAAAGACATGCTTTGAAAACAGGTCTAGTACAACAGGCCGACAGGACTTCAGGCCGAAATTTAAACATTACAAGCAACTCAAAACGCTAAGTTTTCATCAATAAAAAATTTATTTTGAAAAAATTAGGCAAGTATATTTCATCAAAAGCGTTCTTCAAAACAGTGCACCACTTCAGAGTGGCATCAGATAGTTAGATCATCCGGATTTTGAAATGCATAAATTTTACACATGAAAAAACCAATCAACAATGTTTTAACTTTTAATAGCCCTAAACATCATTTAGAGGCTCAAAAATTATGAAAAAGTTGTATTGAAAGTTTATGTAAATAAAAAATGATTCAAAACAGTTTTCAAACTAATCAAAACTCATAACTTGTTGACAAAATATTCGGCTTGAAGTCCCTAATTTTACAATTCGGCTTGAAGTCCCGTCGGCTCGATATCCGGCGCCCTTTCAAAACTCTGGTAATCTTTTTTTGTGTTCATGTGTGTGAATTTTTGGTTGAACCACATTTTGGCCGTAAAGGAGCTGTTTATATCACTAATAAGGTTTCGCAGCGTCCAAACCATGTTCTGAACACTTTCAGAAAAGGAATGAAAACAAATTTGGCATTTTTGTGGGCAAATTACTGAGATTAGGGGGTTAAATTTAATTTCATCCACTTTTAGTCCAATTTTATCCAAGTTTAATGTTTTTCTTTTTCAATTCGAGTTGAAGCCCCCTGAAAAATGGTGTTACTAGTTTTTCCTAAAACAGTTAAATTATGACTATCTTTAAGTTCGATTTGGATGAATTATTTTCGTATTTTTGACGATGCTTTTTTATTAAGCTATTTAAGCCAGGGGTGTAAAAACTTTGAATTCAAAACTGACTTGGAATGAGGATTGATTATTAAAAAAAAGAAAACATGAAACCAGAATATAAAATTATACTCAAAAATTGAGCCCAAGCGTCCAAAAAAGTAACAGGAAAACCCACAATTCAACATAAATTACAAATGAAAATAAATTTGCTATTTTTGTGGGCGAATTACTGAGATTAGGGGGTTAGATTTAATTTCATCCACTTTTAGTCCAATTTCATCCAAGTTTAATGTTTTTTTTTGAATTTGAATTGAAGCCCCTTGAAAAATGGTGTTACTAGTTTTTCTTAAATCAGTTAAATTATGACTATCTTTAAATTCGATTTGAATGAATTATTTTCGAATTTTTGACGATGCTTTTTTAGTAAGCTATTTAAGCCAGGGGTGTAAAAACTTTGAATTAAAAACTGACTTTGAAAAAGGATCGATCATAAAAAAAAGAAAACATAAGACCAGGTTATAAAATTATACTCAATATTTGAGCCCAAGCGTCCAAAAAAGTAACAGGAAAACCCATTTTGTCTCAAAAAATTTCAACGAAAAAACGGTTTGTACAGAAAACATATAGCCCAACACTTATAACGCAATTCTCGGCAAGTAGCATAGATTGATAAATAACCCCAATTGTAGAAAAGAAAATCAAAACCAAAGAAAAATTCTGAATAATTTGGAAAACATTTACTTTAGTTACGATTAGTTTTGTTCATTTTTCAACCATTTTTTTTTTCATAAAAAACAAATTCATTAGGTGGAAAAATGTGAAACTGAAGAATCTTTATAATAATCATATTAAAAAACCAAACTTTGAATGTCAGCACGAAAACACTCAAACCAATTTTTCGAAAACCACTATTTTGTTTTGGCTTTTTGCATTGGTTAAAAATTAGTTTGCTACATTACAAGGCCAAACTGTGTACTGTGTGACCTGAAAGCAGATTCCGCTACAAGTACGTTCTTTTTGATCTGCTTTGGTTCTGTCACTTTCTTTGATCGTTCCAACAAAACTAACATATTTAGAGACTTACATCATAATAACTAATATTTCCCTGGTATACTAACTATGTGTACATAAAATTTGGCTTACGGTAAGACTAAGTCCACTTTTGGATATCAATATTTTGTCAAATATTTGCTGCAAACATCACCCCACGACAAAACGTTCCCTTTTCAATGATCTTGTTAAAAGACACTCTTTTTTTCCAATTTTCTTACAATTTATGAAAAAAAATGGTTTTTTGTTGGTTGAGACCAAAAAATAAGATCAAGCAAGCAAAAATTGCTTTTGCAAAATTTCTAACTCATTTTGAATGTGTTGGTAAAATTTACAATTAATCAGAACCAAAGAACTTCGAAAATGTTTTTTTTTTATTCAAGTCAAGTAAAACGTGTCAGAATATAATATGATGATTATTACAACAACCAAAACAAAAAAGAAGCATTAAACAAGAATACCGATTCACAGTCGGTACAACATGAACTGAATCAGAAAACGAAGCCGTAAATTTCATAACAACAGTCAATCATGGGACTATGATTTTTGAGCAACATCACCGATGATATTGGGGTCCAACTAAGACCAGTGTTGACGAAACTGGACATGTTAGCAACTGACTTTGACTCGATCTGAACCACAAAATAAATTTTTACGCCAAACAAGGGAAAAAGTGACGATTTTGCGAAGTTTCATGCATGGACTGATATCAATCCATTGTAATTCATATAACTTGCAGCTAAATTTTTATATTTTGATTTTTTAAACTAATTAAACAAGTCAATTACCACTCACTAACAGAAACACCAGATAATTCAGAGAAAAACTTTTTGCCTGCATTTTAAAATGCAACAAAAATTTTGGTAACAACAGCTTTGCTTCTAAAATGGCATAAAACTTTACAATTTCTCAAATAACATTAGTTTTTTTATTAAATCCTAAATGGTTTAAAATTTGTAAATATCCCAAATTGCATGAACAGTCGATTATAATAAATGTTTTCAGATACTTTTATAGTTACTTTTCTACGTGCTTTGACTTTATTTCGGGAAAAAATTTTTCACACCTCAAAATTTCACACCTTTTTGAAATTAATTATGCTATTTGGGAATTAATTTGTTATTAGGCCATTTGGGAACTAGAACATATGGGAAGTTACCATTACAAGATAACCGGCTACTTGTGTTCAAATTTAAAGACTAATCGAAACTTGCTCGACGACACAAGATTTAAAAAAACTTTCAAATATCTTTTTCTCCAAGCTAGGAAAACTTTCCTGGCTATTATTTTTCTTAAAATTTGATTTCCTAGAATTTCTATAAACGCTAAATCAATCTAACTTATCTTTGTTTATTTCTTAGGTTACATTATAGGAGCAGTGATTTTTTCTTTTATTTGATTTAAAGAATTAAAGCTTGTAATTTTTTTCAGGTTTTTTGTCTAATTCATTCTGTTTTCGATGAACTATTTTAGTTTTTATAAAAGTGCTGGTTTCTTCCGAAACAAATGTTTTTTTTTGTAAGAATTGGCGCAAATATTGGCGCAAAATATTTATGAATACTCTCTCAATTCATAAATATTTACATTAAAGCAGTTTTTCCCGACTTCTGTTGATATATTTATATAGTTTTGTTGAATAAGCTTTTATAGTGCGATTTTGATATAGTACGGTTTCGATAACGAGGAACAATTCATTTGGATTAAAAGGAGTGAAACTGTGGTATGAAAAATCAACCCGATTTCAAACCAATTACCTGATGGTACTTGGACCGTCTTAAGATTGTAATTGTGTTCTAAATTATCGCTAAAAATAGCGGCATAAAAATGCTGGTTGAAGTCCATTAACATTTGGTACTCCTCTTCCTTTGACAAAATTTTACAAAAAATAAATGAAATGAGTTTGAACATTATTAGTTTATTGTTCCGACTTTCGTAACGAAAGTAACGGAATGTTTATGCTCGGGTTGGGGTTTTTTCTTCAGACAAATTTCGACTTCTTAACTAGCTATTTTTGAAAGAATTTTCTTTATGATTCAAAAAGTTTTGTTGTCCTGAGCTTAAAATTGAAAAGATATTTCACCTCTGATAGTTTGTCGTAAAGTTATGGGGGCTTGAAGATTGTCATTCGGGCCAATTTGGGTCAATTAATGCGCGATATATTTCGCGCTATTAACGCTTAAGCGGAAATTTAATCCGTCTGAGGAATCATTCCAAATTGGTTCAGCGAGGCTTATTTGTCATAACTGATTTGTTACTAATTCATTCTATCAGATTGTTTTAAGTCAGCACTATAAAGGCTTTTTTTGCAAAACGCGAAAAACAAAACTAGTTAAGCCACAAAACAAAAAAGTGTAAACAAAACAATCGAGCACAATGACACATGTTCGGCTTCAAGTCCCTAATTTTACAATTCGGCTTGAAGTCCCGTCGGCTTGATATCCGGCGCCCTTTCAAAACTCTGGTAATCTTTTTTTGTGTGCATGTGTGTGAAATTTTGGCTGACCCACATTTTGGCCGTAAAAGAACAGTTTATATCACTAATAAGATTTCGCAGTGTCCAACCCATATTCTGAACACTTTAAGAAATGGAATGAAATTAAATTTAGTATTTTTCTGGGCAAATTACTGAGATTAGGGGGTTAGATATAATTTCATCCACTTTTGTCCAATTTCATCCAAGTTTAATGCTTTTTGTTTCAATTTGAATTTAAACTCCCTGAAAAATGGTGTTACTAGTTTTTCCTAAATCAGTTAAATTATGACTACTTTTAAGTTTGACTTGGATGAATTATCTTCGAGTTTTTGACGTTGCTTTTTTATTAAGCTATTTAAGCCATGGGTGTTAAAAATTTTGAATTAAGAACTGACTTTGAAAGAGAATTGATTGTAAAAAAAAGAAAAACATGAAACCAGAATATAAAAATATACTCAAAAATTGAGCCCAAGAGTCCAAAAAAGTAACAGGAAAACACATTATATCTCAAAAAATTTCAACAAAAAAAACGGTTTGTACAGACCAACACTTATAACGCATTTCTCGGCAAGTAGCATAGAATGATAAATAACACCAATTGTAGAAAAGAAACTCGAAAACAAAAAAATCCAAACAGTTATGAAAACGTTTACTTTTAGTTTAATTAATTTTGTTCATTTTTCAACCATTTTTTTTACTTTTTTTTTTGCATAAAAAACAAATTCATTAGGTGCAAACATGTGAAACTGAAGAATCTTTATAATAGCCAAAGTAAAAATCCAAATTTTGAATTTCAGCCGAAAATTTTCGAAAACCACAACTTTGTTTTGGCTTTTTTGCATTGGTTAAAAATTAGTTTGCAACATTACAAGGACAAACTGTGTACTCTGTGACCTAAAAGCAGATCCACTACAAGGACGTTCTTTTTTATCAGCTTTTGTTTTGTCACTTTCTTTGATCGTTCCAACAAAACTAACATATTCAAAGACTTACCTCATAATAACCAATATTTCCCTGGTATACTATAACTATGTGTACATAAAATTTGGCTTAGGGCAAGACTAAGTCCACTTTTGGATATCGGTCCTTTGTCAAATATTTGCAGCAAACATCACCCCTCGACGAAACGTTCCCTTTTTGATGATTTTGTTAAAAGACACTCTTTTTTTCCAATTTTCTTACAATTTATATAAAAAAATTGTTTTTTATTGGTAAAAATTGTTTGTTGAGGCAAAACAAATAAAATCAAGCAAGCAAAAACAGCATTCGCAAAATTTCTAACTCAATTTGAATCTAATTGTAAAATTACATTTAAACAGAACCAAAGAATTTCGGAAAATTATTATTGTTCCGACTTTCGATACGAAAGTAACGGAATATTTGTGCTCGGGTGAGTTTTTTTTTCTTCAGACAACTTTTGACTTTTTAACTAGCCATTTTTGATGAAATTTTTAAATATCATTCGAAAGGTATTGTTGTCCTGAGCTCCAATTTGAAAAGATATTTCACCGGTGATCATTTTTCGTAAAGTTATGGGGTTTTAAAGGTTGCCATTTTGGCCAATTTGGGACAATTAATGCGCGATATTTATTTCGAACTATTAACGCGTGAGCGGAGAATTAATCCGTCTTAAAATCGTTCCAAATTGGTTAAAAGAAGCTTATTTGCCATAATTAATTTGTTACACGGAGCGAAATCTGTCCTTTTATACTTTGTATGGCGTGTGGGGTGATGATTTTCACAAAAAAAAAATGAAATGTTAGTAAAAAAAATTTTCATTTTATTTTTTCTTACATTTAATTTTTTAATGTTATTACTGCTCCATAAAACCTTAAAAGGCAGTCGGAACATTCAGGGCTTCGCCCTGATACGAGTAGTCTTGTTTTTTTTCGATTCAAGTCAAGTAATACGTGTCAGAAAATAATATTTTCAGTTTAAACAAAAACTTGCAAACAAAAAACAAATTTAGAAAATATTTCTCTTAGCTGTATACGACAATTATACAATTATGGGTTCAGTTGAATAAGCATTTTGTTCATACTATGCGGAAGCTTTCAAGCTATTTTTTTGTTCTTTACACTGTCCTTGTTGCCTGAAAATTGCCGGAAAGTTTAATTTCATAAAAAATACCATGAATTCTGAGTTTGGAATTTAACAAAGAAAAGAATTTAATCATTTCATAGCTCTGTAAACAATTAACTATTTTAAGAAGTTTTGAGAAACATAGATAAGTTGCATAGACAGAAGAGACGTAAGCAATGAACGGGAACTGGGAGAGAGTGTATAGGTCTCGTTACTCTGATTTTCTCTCTCATGGAGATATGGACGGCATTGATTGCTTTCTGCGGCGTCACCGGCATGCTTGATACGGGAAATGAGTATGTGTATCACCAGAACAGTACTTTTGATATAGATGAGTCCTTAACATACTATTTTAGAACTAGGGTTCCCACATCATAGTGTTAATTAGCAAATACGGCTTATATAAGTAAATAAAGAAAAGTATATTATCCGTATCACTTATGGTTGAAATTCCGATCTGATCAGGCTTAAAATTGCCCTGTATGTTCCTGATTTGCAGCATGTCCGTTTTAACATTGTGCAGTGGCGATGCATTCCTCAAGATATCTGCTCTTCTTTGGCTCATCCTTATATACTAGGATAGAGAAAGGCTCAGTCTTAGAGCTTATCTATTTTTTAGTAACTTAAGAAATTGAGGATTAGAAACTCAGCTTATATCTTAGAATTATTCAATCTGCTCTAGAGCTGTGAAAGCGCGTCCTCTCAGTTCTGGAAACTATAAAAAGATATATACAAAAAAATTGTTTACAAAAAAGATCGTCTTTAAAAAAACTAGAAAAACATTATCAGCTCCGCTAAGCGAGTGCAAATGAGATGGCGAATATTAAACTGATAATTTCTAAGAAAAAATACCTTAGATTTTCTGTCTAATCAACAATAATTTCATTTCATTCGATAACATTTTCATCTTTCATTCATGGGGAGTTCATACTAAAGCCTTTTGTTGTATTTTTAGCTTCACTTTTTACTACGCGAACATTGCTGGTTGATTGCTTAGTAATCTATCCTAAATTATAAGACTCACCTAAGATCGTCAAGTTTCTTGAAAAAAATTATAGTAGAAACAGTAGTTGAGAAAAATAGTTTAACCTGGTCTTTTATTCTCCTTCATCATAAGGAAAATTTCAACTAATTTTTATTTGATTTTTCCTTAATTAGTTCCTTTTGATTAAAACAGCAGCCTTCAGTTCGATCGTTTTAAAAATCCATATTAGTTTTTCTGATGCATCAAACTCCAGGTGCATCTCTACTTAATCGAAGCAAGGAGATGTTATAATTAAGGGGACGTGATAGTAATCGCCGCCCTTATGAAATACTGACGTGAAAAAATGAGAGAAACTGGACAAGTATTTGAAAAGTAGTGGATTTTCAAAGCTGGAATTTGTAGTCCTAATAAGGAATAAATTAGTCAAAATCTGAATTAGTGAATGGAGGCTTCAAATTAGATGCACGCTCCAATTTAGAACTGGGCCTTTAAATAAACATTTTAGACAATGGTCCTTTCTCCGTGTAGTTTTTATAATACTAAAAATCAACCCCTTTTTATAAAATTAAGCTCTTTGATTTTTACAGTTATCATGGTGACAATTAAACACTATAGTGATTAAAAACTTTAAAAACAATAAAAAAAACATCAAATAAGGTACGTATGGAGATACGTTGAATTAAAAGATGCAATTTAAAATATGTTTTTTAAATTGTCCTAGACTTTCTCTCCCTTTTCCAACTCCATGTTAAACGACCTGGTGATCGCTATCTTCCTCTGCGATGCCTCCAGTTTTTGTAGCAAAATTAAAATCTTCTGCTTCTTTTTCGTGTTTTTAAGTGTCATTTGGCTCAGTCCGTCCGTTAATTCCTCAATTTCTATCTGGTTTGAGTATGGGTGGCTCTCACTTTTGTTTGTCTTCACAGGAAATGCAAATTTCCCCTCAAATGGAATTGTTATATCCCTGCTTCTTTACATAGCCGTTTTCCAGTCTTTGTTTCGTCTTTCAGAAGCTATTTTTTCTTTTGTTTTAACTTTCTGTCCAGTTATCAACTCGACTTTGCCTTTTCCATTGTCGTCGAGTTGACAACTTTGACAGAGGGTATTTGTTTTCACGGTTTGTAGTGATTTTTAAAGGAGTATTTCAAACTTGTGATAAGTCGGAGTTTGTCCGGATCAACCTGGCAATTTGGACAAACATTTCGTCCATATTTTGAAAAATGACCTAGAATTAGCTCCTGGCCGTCTATACAAATGAAGTGGGGTGGATGGTGTGGCTGGCACTGAACGCTATGTGACCCTAGAGTCCAAAACTAAATTAGCTTTTGACAAATTCTCATGCTAAAGATGCCAATAGGATGTTCACGTCCTAAATTTAGGAAAAATTTATGAATGTAACAACTTTACCAGCGATAAAAAGACTAAATGTTTATGCTGTTTGCTTAGGAAGTTAACAAAATGTTCTGCTTGGTAATGGACGTTGTCTTTTCCTTGACTACAACTACTTGTTCAGGTGGACGGTTATCAAGCATATACAAACCGTAATTACATACAGATCAACAACAAAAGAATATTTTTTGCACTCGATACGGTCCTGGTTTTCACGACGAAGAAAATAATTTCGTTGAACTTTAAGTAAGCGCGTCCTCCCAGTTCTGGAAACTATAAAAAGATATATACAAAAAAATTGCTTACAAAAAAGATCGTCTTTAAAAAAACTAGAAAAACATTATCAGCTCCGCTAAGCGAGTGCAAATGAGATGGCGAATATTAAACTGATATTTTCTAAGAAAAAATACCTCAGATTTTCTGTCTAATCAACAATAATTTCATTTCATCCGATAACATTTTCATCTTTCATTCATAGGGAGTTCATACTAAAGCCTTTTGTTGTATTTTTAGCTTCACTTTTTACTACGCGAACATTGCTGGTTGATTGCTTAGTAATCTATCCTAAATTATAAGACTCACCTAAGATCGTCAAGTTTCTTGAAAAAAATTCTAGTAGAAACAGTAGTTGAGAAAAACAGTTTAACCTGGTCTTTTATTCTCCTTCATCATAAGGAAAATTTCAACTAATTTTTATTTGATTTTTCCTTAATTAGTTCCTTTTGATTAAAACCGCAGCCTTCAGTTCGATCGTTTTAAAAATCCATAGTAGTTTTTCTGATGCATCAAACTCCAGGTGCATCTCTACTTAATCGAAGCAAGGAGATGTTATAATTAAGGGGACGTGATAGTAATCGCCGCCCTTATGAAATACTGACGTGAAAAAATGAGAGAAACTGGACAAGTATTTGAAAAGTAGTGGATTTTCAAAACTGGAATTTGTAGTCCTAATAAGGAATAAATTAGTCAAAATCTGAATTAGTGAATGGAGGCTTCAAATTAGATGCACGCTCCAATTTAGAACTGGGTCTTTAAATAAACATTTTAGACAATGGTCCTTTCTCCGTGTAGTTTTTATAATACTAAAAATCAACCCCTTTTTATAAAATTAAGCTCTTTGGTTTTTACAGTTATCATGGTGACAATTAAACACTATAGTGATTAAAAACTTTAAAAACAATAAAAAAAAACATCAAATAAGGTACGTATGGAGATACGTTGAATTAAAAGATGCAATTTAAAATATGTTTTTTAAATTGTCCTAGACTTTCTCTCCCTTTTCCAACTCCATGTTAAACGACCTAGTGATCGCTATCTTCCTCTGCGATGCCTCCAGTTTTTGTAGCAAAATTAAAATCTTCTGCTTCTTTTTCGTGTTTTTAAGTGTCATTTGGCTCAGTCCGTCCGTTAATTCCTCAATTTCTATCTGGTTTGAGTATGGGTGGCTCTAACTTTTGTTTGTCTTCACAGGAAATGCAAATTTCCCCTCAAATGGAATTGTTATATCCCTGCTTCTTTACATAGCCGTTTTCCAGTCTTTGTTTCGTCTTTCAGAAGCTATTTTTTCTTTTGTTTTAACTTTCTGTTCAGTTATCAACTCGACTTTGCCTTTTCCATTGTCGTCGAGTAGACAACTTTGACAGAGGGTATTTGTTTCCACGGTTTGTAGTGATTTTTAAAGGAGTATTTCAAACTTGTGATAAGTCGGAGTTTGTCCGGATCAACCTGGCAATTTGGACAAACATTTCGTCCATATTTTGAAAAATGACCTAGAATTAGCTCCTGGCAGTCTATACAAATGAAGTGAGGTGGATGGTGTGGCTGGCACTGAACGCTATGTGACCCTAGAGTCCAAAACTAAATTAGCTTTTGACAAATTCTCATGCTAAAGATGCCAATAGGATGTTCACGTCCTAAATTTAGGAAAAATTTATGAATGTAACAACTTTACCAGCGATAAAAAGACTAAATGTTTATGCTGTTTGCTTAGGAAGTTAACAAAATGTTCTGCTTGGTAATGGACGTTGTCTTTTCTTTGACTACAACTACTTGTTCAGGTGGACGGTTATCAAGCATATACAAACCGTAATTACATACAGATCAACATCAAAAGAATATTTTTTGCACTCGATACGGTCCTGGTTTTCACGACGAAGAAAAATTTACCGTCAAAAGCAGCAGCTGATTTTATACTATAAAAATAAATGCGTTTTTCAACAACGAAGACGTTATCAATATCAGTTTTTCAACCTCTAACCGCCTTATGAATCAATTTATTCCCAGACAATCATTTTTAAACCGATATTTTTACCAGTTTTTATATGTAAAATTTTCCAAGTTTACTATTTTTAATTCCAAAAACTTTGATTTTTCCCTACCAATTTTACAGTACTTTCAAACAGTACACTTATCCAAACCTCTCTTGAATACCCGATATGTTTTTATAAAAATATAACTTCAAGAAACAACAAAATAGCCAGCCACATCATCCACCCCACTTCATTTGTATAGACTGCCATGAGCTAATTCTAGGTCATTTTTCAAAATATGGACGAAATGTTTGTCCAAATTGCCAGGTTGATCCGGACAAACTCCGACTTATCACAAGTTTGAAATACTCCTTTAAAAATCACTACAAACCGTGGAAACAAATACCCTCTGTCAAAGTTGTCAACTCGACGACAATGGAAAAGGCAAAGTCGAGTTGATAACTGGACAGAAAGTTAAAACAAAATAAAAAATAGCTTCTGAAAGACGAAACAAAGACTGGAAAACGGCTATGTAGAGAAGCAGGGATATAACAATTCCATTTGAGGGGAAATTGGCATTTCCTGTGAAGACAAACAAAAGTGAGAGCCACCCATACTCAAACCAGATAGAAATTGAGGAATTAACGGACGGACTGAGCCAAATGACACTTAAAAACACGAAAAAGAAGCAGAAGATTTTAATTTTGCTACAAAAACTGGAGGCATCGCAGAGGAACATAGCGATCACCAGGTCGTTTAACATGGAGTTGGAAAAGGGAGGGAAAGTCTAGGAAAATTTAAAAAAACATATTTCAAATTGCATCTTTCAATTCAACGTATCTTCATACGTACCTCATTTGATGTTTCTTTATTGTTTTGAAACATTTAAATCACTATAGTGTTTAATGTTCACCATGATAACTGTAAAAATCAAACAGCTTAATTTTATAAAAAGGGGTTGATTTGTAGTATTATAAAAGTTACACGGAGAAAGGACCATTGTCTAAAATGTTTATTTAAAGACCCAGTTCTAAATTAGAGCGTGCGTCTAATTTGAGACCTCCATTCACTAATTCGGATTTTGACTAATTTATTCCTTATCGAGGATAAGTCTCGACAAATCATCAAACATTAGAATAAAAATAACAGGAAACCTGAATGGCTGGATATATATGTGATGAAATATTCAATTTATCATTTAATTTCGTGTACACTTAGATTGCACAAAAATCACTTAACACCATTGAAAAAACTGAAGATAATTTATAATTATTTTAGCCAACTAATGTAATAATAGCTCTAAAGTGAAAAATCGGCATGTAATTAGTGGACTACTAGACCAAAAGGTTAGATCCTACTAGCGGATTTAGGCAGAGAATGATTTTTTCAAAAATTTTATATATTGATGAAAATAGAAAATAGTGAAGTTCATGAGCTAATGTCAGTAGTAAAGTCGTCTTATATATCCTCGAGATGGAAGAATATCGTATGTGACTTTAAGCGTAGGGCGTACGTTTCGCAAGAACCCTACTAGGAATGTTTGTGAAGTAGAAGACAAATAAATTGTGTTTCTATTGAAAAACAACCTTTGCCTCTAGCTTTTTGAAGTTGAAAACTAATCTGACAAACCCTCACAGAACCTAATATTAAACATTTTGTGAAATTAAAAGCTGTTTCGTGTTTGCTGGAAAAAGGAATTTCTTAAGGAGTACTTCTCTGCTGCGGTCGCACCAGATTTACTAGGCGAATATTGCTGGTTGATTGCTTAGTAATCTATCCTAAATTATAAGTGTCACCTAAGATCGTCATGTTTCTTGGCAAATTTTATAAAAGATTCAATAGTCAGAAAAGAGAAGGAATTAATGAGCTTGATAAACACAAAGCACAGGAATATAAGGTTATGTAAATGAAACGAACATCTTAAGGAAATATGATTATGATGGACGGGGTCTTAGATCGTATTTCCTCATTTATTTTTCATGTTCTTACTAAAATTTATGATAGGGTAGAACTCTCGTGTCAATTACAAGTGGGTCCGCTTCTTTTGAGTCGTCTAGTTAAGGTTGGTTCAATGATCTTAGTACTCTGACTTGTTTCCTTCGTGTATTTCTCGATTTACTTTTTTTTTTGAAGTAAGAAAAAAACTGAATTTTGTTTTTATTGAAAAAAAAACAAATTGTATTATATTGTGAAAAGAAAAAACTGATCTGGAAAAAAATTATTTATCTGGTGAAAAAATATTTTCTGGAAAAACGAAATCATAATATTTCAGAACTTGCTGCTGACTGACCAAAACGAAACCTTGAAGATTTCAGGCAAGTCCTTTTGCTCGTAAGCATAAACCGGCGGCTGATTCATCTATCAAAAAACTCAGAATTCACTTGCTCCTTTATTCTTACTTCATCATTACGGAACTTTCAACAGGACTTTATTTGATTTTTTTCCAATCAAATTTTCTTTAATTATTAGTTCCTTTTGATTAAGACCGCAGCCTTTAGTTCGATCCTATTAAAAGTCCATAGTAATTTCTCTGATGCGTCATATTCCAGGTGCATCTCTATTTAATCAACGCAAGAAGCCATCCCGGGCTGTCGGAAAGACCATTAAATTTTAAACCAATTTGTTTCATGTTATAGTTAAAAAGGACCTGTTAGTTATTGCCGCGCTTATGAAATACTGAGCATGAAAAAACGAGAAATACTGAACAAGTATTCAAAAAAAATGGATTTTCAAAACAAGATTTTTCAGTCCTTATAAGAGTGAAGCAGCCAAAACTTGATTTAGTGAACAGAGGTTTTCATTTAAATGACAATTTCCAATTCAGAATTGGGTCGTTAGATAAACAATTTAGACACTGGTTCTTTGTCCGTGTAGTTTTTACAATACGACAACTTGTTAAAATTATCAAGGTTTCGATTTGCAGTCTTTCTAGTACTCACATGTTTCACGATAAGCTTTGAAAAGACTGGACGCTACTCGATTTATTGCCCTTTTCTCAAAGCAGAAGGAAATGCTCAGTTCAACTTACTGGCGAAATAAATATTTCACTTAACTAGTTGGGAGCGTTCAACAGTGCCACAAAACATCAGTGCCGAAAAAGCAGGAAAACTTCAGAATAGTTTAAACGCTTTTTCTAGAAAGCGGTATATTACTAACGCTAATTAACAAAAAAACCACTCCAATATTGGCACTAAAAAGTCTGCAACACTGCTATTTAAACAGTTCTTTTAGAAACAAAATGTGCTAGTTGCCAATTTTCTCGCTCAAAATCTTAAAATGTCACTTAAGATAGCAAACGATCGCCTTTTAAATTTTGATTGCTGCGCGTAAAATTTTTGGGGTATTGGGTTTTTTTGGGTTATTGCTGCCGGAAAGAATAGTTATTTCGTGATTGTTTTCGTGTGAATAATTGGCGACATTGTGACTTCATCCTTTTCGATGTTTTTGATATACCATACAATTGTTGTGGATTAATTCTTTTAATTTAATTTACAAACTAAGTTTTGTTCTATTTACTTGATAAAAATTTGTCATAGCATTTTTTAGCGTTTTTAAGACATATGTTTCAAATTAAATGATCTTGAACTATTTAAAAAATTACCAATATTTATTGAAATTGTCCTAAATCTTAATGAGTTGGTTACTAACCCTTTTCGAAAATTTAAATTTTGTCTATAAAAAAAGTTTTGTTTCTAATAAAGAGCTGTTAAAATTTTTTGTTCTTTTTTTGGTTGTAGGAGGAATATAGAAAGCGATTGGAAGTAACGTAATTAATCGTTCTTGCGATATAAAATATTTTCCTTGGTTTTTTTATTTGCTGAAGAGTTGAGCCTATATCTGCAGTGTATCGTCAAAAAAGGACGTATAATTCGTGTTTATCGTTGTTAGAGTGTTTCGATAGGATACTACTTTAATCTCTTTCAGTGTTAGTGATATACCATATGATGTTGGAGACTTTGCTTCCTAACTTGAGTTTTAAATTTATTGTGCTGACATCAAACTCAAAAAAAGTTATAAGATTTTGTTTTTTTTTTTAGTTTTTGTGAAATGAAATCCTAGCTGAAACCTTTAATTTTATTTGTGTAAAGTTTATTGATGCTTTTGTTGTGATCAGCAAAATAATCATATACCTTATGAGGTCATCACTGACATAGAACCTTAGTTTTTTTTGTAAATTTCTTAGATTCTTTTTCGACTGAAATTTTAATCTGAAACCTGGAATTAAGTTCGCTGAAGTTGACATTTATGACCATTAACTTGTCTAAAGGCTTTAGTTTTCTTTGTTTAATCTTAATCATGCAAAAACTTTTATATCTCCCAAACTTCTTTCAAACTCTATATATAAAATTAATAGTTAATTTTTGATAGCTGGTCTAGTTTAAATTTGACTTAAGAACAGGTTTGTAACAGCAACATCACAATTTTCTTTGCAGAAACTTAGGTTTTTGGGGCTGAAACTATGATTTCTAGAAAAAAAAACTATGGTGTGATTATTTGATTTTAGAGTTTTAGAATAAAAATCTAGGCTGGTATCTCTTATTGATGTCTATTCCAGCAAAAAAAATTTCAAAAGATGAGGTTTTTAGCCTAAGACGTCGATTTTAGTTGGCTAAAAATATATGTTTGAGGGCTCAAACTAACACCTCTTAGAAGTTTTTTGAGTTTAAAAAAGGCTAGTGCGTTAAGGATTCCTACTAATTACCTATATTTTAGAAATTTTTGACATGCAACGCAAGATCTTTGTGTCTGAAATCAAAAACCACATTTCCAAAACGGACGTTTTAGCCTTGGCAACCAGGTTTTAAACTTAGTTTGGTGGGTTTCAAAACCGATAGTTTTCTCTATGAAGTCATAATTCGACGTTCGGAGCTCAGTTTTGAGACTAAAAGCTCAGTTTTTGTGTTCTGAAACCTGAAACTAAACAAACTTACCATTTAAGACTTATAACTTATAATATGATTTATAACTTATGGTATCCAAATTTGGTTTTAATTGTTCAATTTTGGCTGCTTTACCTAAATCCCCACACAGAAATTTAAAATTTTGACCGGAAACTATACCGAAACCTAGATGGAAACCTAAAATTTTGGTTGGTAAAAATCGATTTTTTATTGCTTGAGCTTTCTCATAAATACTATTTTATCAATATAAAGTGGATGTGATAATGTTTTAGCTTTAGTTTTTCTTATGAAATCTAAAATGTTTGTGCTGAAACTAAAACTTGGTGTTTGGGGCTATGTGATTAACGTTTAAGATTGGTTTTAGTGTGTTTTTTTATTGTTCATTCGTAGTATATTCAAAACGTGTCATAAAAAGAAATGATTTAGTAAAAAGTCACCCAAATAAGTTCCTTCCTTCTTCGTTTTCGTTATTTCCTTCCTTAGTTTTAGTAATTGGTAGCTTTACTGATGGAAGATTTCTGTTAAGTTTAAGTTAAGGTAAAAAAAAAACTGAAATGAGCAAAACTGAGGAAATTCAAGGAAAATTGAGGAAAACTCTCGACAAATCATCAAGGATTAGAATAAAAATAGCAAGAAGCGTGAATGGTTGGATATATATGTGATGTCTACTGTACTTTAGATTGCACATAGAACCACTTAACTCCCTTGAAAAAAAATGAAGATATTAAATAAGTTTTTGAGCACTTTTGTTGAATAAATGATTTGGCCAACTATAGTAATAATAGCACTAAACTGAAAATTTGGCATATATTCAGTGGATTAAGACAAAAAGGAAAAATTTTACTAGCGGATTTAAGCAGAGAATGATTTTTCAAAAGTTTTATATTTTAATAAAAATAAAAAAAAAGTTAAGTTCATGAGCTAATGTCAGTAGAAAAGTGGTTTATTATATCCTCGAGATGGAGGAATATCGGATGTGAAATTAATCTTAGGGCATACATTTCGCAAGAACCCTACTAGGAATGTCTCTGAAGTAGAAGACAAATAAATTGTGTTTGCATCGAAAGACAACCTTTGTCTCTAACTTTTTGAGGTTGAAAACTAATCTCACATACCCTCACAGACCTTAATATTATAATATTAATAATTTTGTGAAATTAAAAGCTGTTTCGAGTTTGTTGGAAAAAGGAATTTCTTCAGGAGTAGTTCTCTGCTGCGGTCGCACCAGTTTAACTAAGCGAATATTGCTGGTTGATTGCTTAGTAATCTATCCTAAAAAATAAGTCTCACCTAAGGTCGTCAAGTTTTTTGGCAAATGGTATAGGAGAACCAATAGTTAGAAAAGAGTATTAATGAGCTAGTTAAATATAAAGCACAGGAATATTAGGTTATGTAAATGAATCGAACATATTAAAG